>NW_028234000.1:260000-277500 GCF_037954325.1 Fistularia commersonii
TCTCACCCTCCTTACTATCCAACTGAGCATACAAGTCATCATACGCCCTTTGTTTTGCCTTCGCTACCGCCATCTTTACCTTTCGCCGCATCTCCCTGAACTGCTTTCTGTTCTCTTCAGTCCTCTCAGTATCCCACTTCTTCTTCGCTAACCGCTTTCTCCGTATATACTCCTGCACTTCCTCATTCCACCACCAAGTCTCCTTATCAACTTTCCTTCCAGATGACAAACCGAGTACTCTTCTACCTGTCTCCCTGATAACACTAGCTGTTGTTGTCCAATCATCTGGCAGCTCACCCTGACCACCCAGACCCTTTCTCAACTCCTCCCTGAAAACCGTGCAACGCTCCTCCCTTTTCAGCTTCCACCACTTTGTCCTCTGCTCTGCCTTTGTCCTCGTCATCTACCTTGTCACCAGAGTCGTCGCACAAACCGCCATCCTATGCTGTCTGGCTACACGCCCACCTACAACTACTTTGCAGTCACCGATCTCTTTCAGGTTACCTCGTCTATACAAGATGTAGTCTACCTGCGTGCTCCTACCTCCGCTCTTATAAGTTACCCTATGTTCCTGTTTTTTCTGGAAAAAGGTATTCACTACACCCATTTCCATCCCTTTTGCAAAATCTACCACCATCTGTCCCTCTGCATTCCTATCCTGGATACCATATCTGCCCATCACTTCTTCATCCCCTCTATTGCCTTCACCAACATGTCCATTGAAGTCTGCACCAATTACCACTCTCATTTCTGGGAATATTCTGCATCACTTCATCCAACTCATTCCAGAACTTCTCCTTCTCTTCAGGTTCACATCCCACCTGTGGCGCATAGCCACTAACAACACTGAGCATCACACCTTCAATTTCCAATTTCAGACTCATAAGTCTATCTGACATTCTTTTCACCTCTAGGACGTTCCTTACAAACTCCTCCTTCAAGATGACTCCTACTCCATTTCTCTTCTTGTCAGCACCATAATAGTATAACTTAAAGCCTGCTCCTAAGCTTCTAGCCTTACTACCCTTCCACCTGGTCTCCTGGACACACAGTATATCCAGCTTCCTTCTCTGCATCGTGTCCATCAACTCTCTACCTTTTCCTGTCATAGTCCCAATATTCAAAGTCCCTACTCTCAGTCCCAGGCTCTTTCCTTTCCTCCTCTCTCTCTGCTTCCGAACACGCACTCCTCCTCTTCTTCTTCTTCTTGTTCTTCGACCCACAGTAGCCCGATTTCCATTAGTACCCTGTAGGTCATCAGTACCAATGGCGGTCGTTGTTAACCCGGTCCGCGACCCATCCGGTATGGTATAGTTATGGTTGACTCGCATGTTTGGTTTTGGCAAACGTTTTACGCCGGATGCCCCTCCTGACGCAACCCTCTGCATTTATCCGGGCTTGGGACCGGCACAGGGAGACACTGCTCCGTGCCCCCCCCCCCCAAAGGCAGGCTTGGAGAGACACGGGCCAGTGCCGCCCTGAGGCTGCATTACCCTCTCTTTCTTACATTTATTATAAAAATATGCTTATCTTCCTTTTAGCTCATCACACATGTCTTTATGATTTTCAGTCCATGCCTCAGCCGGCCTGAAGCTCCACTGATGCGCATGTGCGGATGCCTCTATCTAGCGGACATAAAATAAAGACAATCATTCAAATGTGAATGAGTCGGCGTGATGCTCCGGGATGTGTGGAGCTCAGGGAGCTCCACGAGTGAGGGAGTTAAGTTAGGGCGGGGGTGCAAGTAGGCTCTAGGATTCCCCGAGTCGGGGCGAGCGATGGGTTTAGAGGCGTATCGCATTGAAGATAATGGCCGCATATCCTTCTTGGACTTTTCTAAAGCCTTTGACTCGGTCGAACATCCATTTATCATAGCAACGCTCGAACATTTTGGATTTGGTTAAATATTCAGGAATGTGATCCGTGGGCTCTATGAGAATATTCATAGCTGTGTCACCCTGCCAAGCGGCACCACTCCGAGCTTCCATGTTGATGTGGGAATCCCCCAAGGTTGCCCCATCTCACCCTATTTATTTATAATTGCTACCGAAATGCTAGCCGTTTATGTTGAAAAGAGCAACGATATCCAAAAGTTAGACGTGCTGGGGACTGAAATTGTTATTAGCCTGCTGGCAGATGACACAACCTTAGTTTTGAAAAATGAACATCAAGTCCCAATAAGTGCCGAAAACAACCAAAACATTCTCCAAGGCTTCAGGATTGTCATTAAACTTAAAGAAATGCAAACTTCTTGCGCTGCATGACTCGCCACTAAAGGAAATCAGCGATGTTTCCATGAAATCAGAAATAAAATACTTGAGCATTTTCCTATCCAAGGACCAAACGTTAAATCAATCCAGGAACATTGAATCTAAACTGAATCAAAGTAAAGCTTAATTCTAATATATGGCTCCAGAGAGATTTATCAATATTAGGCCGGATATATTTGACTAAAATGGATGTGTTTATCCAGATGTATATACCCAGCGTATTCCAATGCTGCTCCAAATCAACTCGTAAAATCTGTTAACCAAATCAATTTCAACTTTATCTGGAGGAACAGACCACACCATCTAAGAAAAATCACATATGGTGAAAGAAACAAGTGAAGGAGGGCTGAAAGTGATAGAGTCGGACTGCTTGAATGGGACATTGAAGGTGAACTGGTTGAAATCCTGGATCAAACCTCATCGTTCTTTCTGGTATTGTACTCCAAACTACTTATTCAACAAAGTCGGCGGCCTGAGTCTTCTGCTTATCTCTGACTTGGATATCAACAAGATTCCTGTCAAATGTTCAGAGTTCCATAAACAAATATTATTATACTGGAAAATGATATACGTACACAATTTCTCACCACACAGTATAATAGTTTGGAACAATCGATATGTACTGCATGGCAACAAACCTCTGTTTTACAAGGAATGCTTTGAGAAAGGTATATGGTCGATAATTGACTTGATGGATGACACTGGCAGTCCTCTGGACAATGAGCAGTTCTGTACTACACACAGATTCAAGCCTCCCATATTAGAGTTGCTAAAGTTACGAAACGCACTGCCTCGACAATTTGTATTCCTGACCAAAAATATAATGACGCACCGAACCGTACAACCACAGTTACCCCGACTATCACTCCAGGGAATCTCAATTGTGGACAGAAAGCGCGGCAACTCCTTTATTAGGAAATGTTTCACAGGAAACTTATTCCCTGGACGTCAAAAAAAAAAAAAAGGATATTTTAAATAAATTTGATGAGGAATCGATTGCCACGCTGCGAACCATGTATCTGACTCTACCCATACCCCCAAGGCAAAAGAGACCCACTTCAAAATTATGACTGACATCTACCCATCTAAGGAATTATCGAGGGTACGCTTTAATTTTGAAGATAATATTTGTACATTTTGTGAAGACAACATTGAAACCACTGACCATATATTTTTTCTCCTTCTCATTCCATCGTCACCAGTTTCCTTCTCAAAAGATGATATAACATTCTGTTTACTTATAAGCAACATAACAGATGAACTCTGTGTCAATGTTCTTTTAGGCCTGGCCAAGTTCTTCATTCACAAGAACAGAATGCAAAAATGCTCCCCAAATTTTAATGTCTTCATAAACGATTTTGAAATATAAAAAAAAAAAAAAAAAAATCCTTAAAACTTATGGAAAAATCCAAAAACTAAAAAATATAGTTACCCATGTCCGAGGTTCCTTTTTTTTTTGGTAAAAAAAAAAAAACAAAAAAAAAAAAACAACTTGATTACATGTTACATTCCCCTTGCAATTTTTTTTTTTTTTTTTCGTTTTAATTTCTTATTTGTCTATCTATTGATTTAATTACTTCCTTTTAATTTCTTTTTTTGTCTCGCACTGTAAATTTCTCACAAACCTGTAACACTATTAACTTCTCATTACATACAGAACAAATGTCCTGATGTCCGTTGCTTCCTCATCCCTGGTTGTTTCATTGACATTCAGTTCTACCTTGCTATGTTTATTTGTACATTTGTATATTTGGGTGTACTATTTATGTTCAATTAAAAACAGTTTGATGTCTGAGATTCCTTGTGAACCGCCAACTTAATTACATGTTATATTCCCCTCACAATTTTTTTTTTTCGTTTTTAATTTTATTTTTCTATCTATTTATTTAATTATATCCTTCTAATTTTCTTTTTTTGTCTAGAATTAAAAATTTCTCGCAAACCGTTAACACTATTAACTTCTGATTACTTACACCACGAATGCGCTTATGCCCCCCCACCCATCCCGCTTTTTCCGTACGGAGGCAGACACTGAGATCGAAAGCAAATGGGTGTCATTGAAATGCAGTAACAGGGTGATAACAGCCGTGTTCGAAGTGTGTAGGGGCTTATAGGAGAGCAGAAGCACGTCACGCAATTCACCTGAGTTCGGAGGATCGGGAGTACCAGGGCCCATAGCGGAGAAGCGGAAGAGCGGAGTTATGTGTCTCTTCTCAAAGGCGGGGAAACTGGGGGGCAGCAGGACCCCTTATACCGGCTAATGTGAGTCTTCTCCGGACATAGATCACCCGGACTTATGACTGGAGCTCCCGGACCTCTGGGCACACACATATGTGAATGAGTGGATGAGCTAATGTTGGTTTGGTTGTGGATACGTTTCGGCCAATGCTATCAGCACAGCTATGATTATCCCCAGAACGTTGAGAACGAGCTCCCGGAACTCCAGACATGCGTATATAAAAGAGTGGAATTAAGGTGTGTGTGTGTGTGTGTGTGTGTGTGTGTGTGTGTGTGTGTATACGTGTGGGACAGAAGTAATGTTGGGGACAGAAATTGTTATTAGCCTGCTGGCAGATGACACAACCTTAGTTTTGAAAAATGAACATCAAGTCCCAATAAGTGCTGAAAACAACCAAAACATTCTCCAAGGCTTCAGGATTGTCATTAAACTTAAAGAAATGCAAACTTCTTGCGCTGCATGACTCGCCACTAAAGGAAATCAGCGATGTTTCCATGAAATCAGAAATAAAATACTTGAGCATTTTCCTATCCAAGGACCAAACGTTAAATCAATCCAGGAACATTGAATCTAAACTGAATCAAAGTAAAGCTTAATTCTAATATATGGCTCCAGAGAGATTTATCAATATTAGGCCGGATATATTTGACTAAAATGGATGTGTTTATCCAGATGTATATACCCAGCGTATTCCAATGCTGCTCCAAATCAACTCGTAAAATCTGTTAACCAAATCAATTTCAACTTTATCTGGAGGAACAGACCACACCATCTAAGAAAAATCACATATGGTGAAAGAAACAAGTGAAGGAGGGCTGAAAGTGATAGAGTCGGACTGCTTGAATGGGACATTGAAGGTGAACTGGTTGAAATCCTGGATCAAACCTCATCGTTCTTTCTGGTATTGTACTCCAAACTACTTATTCAACAAAGTCGGCGGCCTGAGTCTTCTGCTTATCTCTGACTTGGATATCAACAAGATTCCTGTCAAATGTTCAGAGTTCCATAAACAAATATTATTATACTGGAAAATGATATACGTACACAATTTCTCACCACACAGTATAATAGTTTGGAACAATCGATATGTACTGCATGGCAACAAACCTCTGTTTTACAAGGAATGCTTTGAGAAAGGTATATGGTCGATAATTGACTTGATGGATGACACTGGCAGTCCTCTGGACAATGAGCAGTTCTGTACTACACACAGATTCAAGCCTCCCATATTAGAGTTGCTAAAGTTACGAAACGCACTGCCTCGACAATTTGTATTCCTGACCAAAAATATAATGACGCACCGAACCGTACAACCACAGTTACCCCGACTATCACTCCAGGGAATCTCAATTGTGGACAGAAAGCGCGGCAACTCCTTTATTAGGAAATGTTTCACAGGAAACTTATTCCCTGGACGTCAAAAAAAAAAAAAAGGATATTTTAAATAAATTTGATGAGGAATCGATTGCCACGCTGCGAACCATGTATCTGACTCTACCCATACCCCCAAGGCAAAAGAGACCCACTTCAAAATTATGACTGACATCTACCCATCTAAGGAATTATCGAGGGTACGCTTTAATTTTGAAGATAATATTTGTACATTTTGTGAAGACAACATTGAAACCACTGACCATATATTTTTTCTCCTTCTCATTCCATCGTCACCAGTTTCCTTCTCAAAAGATGATATAACATTCTGTTTACTTATAAGCAACATAACAGATGAACTCTGTGTCAATGTTCTTTTAGGCCTGGCCAAGTTCTTCATTCACAAGAACAGAATGCAAAAATGCTCCCCAAATTTTAATGTCTTCATAAACGATTTTGAAATATAAAAAAAAAAAAAAAAAATCCTTAAAACTTATGGAAAAATCCAAAAACTAAAAAATATAGTTACCCATGTCCGAGGTTCCTTTTTTTTTTGGTAAAAAAAAAAAACAAAAAAAAAAAAACAACTTGATTACATGTTACATTCCCCTTGCAATTTTTTTTTTTTTTTTTTCGTTTTAATTTCTTATTTGTCTATCTATTGATTTAATTACTTCCTTTTAATTTCTTTTTTTGTCTCGCACTGTAAATTTCTCACAAACCTGTAACACTATTAACTTCTCATTACATACAGAACAAATGTCCTGATGTCCGTTGCTTCCTCATCCCTGGTTGTTTCATTGACATTCAGTTCTACCTTGCTATGTTTATTTGTACATCTGTATATTTGGGTGTACTATTTATGTTCAATTAAAAACAGTTTGATGTCTGAGATTCCTTGTGAACCGCCAACTTAATTACATGTTATATTCCCCTCACAATTTTTTTTTTTCGTTTTTAATTTTATTTTTCTATCTATTTATTTAATTATATCCTTTTAATTTTCTTTTTTTGTCTAGCATTAAAAATTTCTCGCAAACCGTTAACACTATTAACTTCTGATTACTTACACCACGAATGCGCTTATGCCCCCCCACCCATCCCGCTTTTTCCGTACGGAGGCAGACACTGAGATCGAAAGCAAATGGGTGTCATTGAAATGCAGTAACAGGGTGATAACAGCCGTGTTCGAAGTGTGTAGGGGCTTATAGGAGAGCAGAAGCACGTCACGCAATTCACCTGAGTTCGGAGGATCGGGAGTACCAGGGCCCATAGCGGAGAAGCGGAAGAGCGGAGTTATGTGTCTCTTCTCAAAGGCCGGGAAGCTGGGGGGCAGCAGGACCCCTTAGAGCGGCTAATGTGAGCCTTCTCCGGACATAGATCACCCGGACTTATGACTGGAGCTCCCGGACCTCCGGGCGCACACATATGTGAATGAGTGGATGAGCTAATGTCGGTTTGGTTGTGGATACGTTTCGGCCAATGCTATCAGCACAGCTATGATTATCCCCAGAACGTTGAGAACGAGCTCCCGGAACTCCAGACATGCGTATATAAAAGAGTGGAATTAAGGTGTGTGTGTGTGTGTGTGTGTGTGTGTGTGTGTGTGTGTGTATACGTGTGGGACAGAAGTAATGTTGGGGACAGAAATTGTTATTAGCCTGCTGGCAGATGACACAACCTTAGTTTTGAAAAATGAACATCAAGTCCCAATAAGTGCTGAAAACAACCAAAACATTCTCCAAGGCTTCAGGATTGTCATTAAACTTAAAGAAATGCAAACTTCTTGCGCTGCATGACTCGCCACTAAAGGAAATCAGCGATGTTTCCATGAAATCAGAAATAAAATACTTGAGCATTTTCCTATCCAAGGACCAAACGTTAAATCAATCCAGGAACATTGAATCTAAACTGAATCAAAGTAAAGCTTAATTCTAATATATGGCTCCAGAGAGATTTATCAATATTAGGCCGGATATATTTGACTAAAATGGATGTGTTTATCCAGATGTATATACCCAGCGTATTCCAATGCTGCTCCAAATCAACTCGTAAAATCTGTTAACCAAATCAATTTCAACTTTATCTGGAGGAACAGACCACACCATCTAAGAAAAATCACATATGGTGAAAGAAACAAGTGAAGGAGGGCTGAAAGTGATAGAGTCGGACTGCTTGAATGGGACATTGAAGGTGAACTGGTTGAAATCCTGGATCAAACCTCATCGTTCTTTCTGGTATTGTACTCCAAACTACTTATTCAACAAAGTCGGCGGCCTGAGTCTTCTGCTTATCTCTGACTTGGATATCAACAAGATTCCTGTCAAATGTTCAGAGTTCCATAAACAAATATTATTATACTGGAAAATGATATACGTACACAATTTCTCACCACACAGTATAATAGTTTGGAACAATCGATATGTACTGCATGGCAACAAACCTCTGTTTTACAAGGAATGCTTTGAGAAAGGTATATGGTCGATAATTGACTTGATGGATGACACTGGCAGTCCTCTGGACAATGAGCAGTTCTGTACTACACACAGATTCAAGCCTCCCATATTAGAGTTGCTAAAGTTACGAAACGCACTGCCTCGACAATTTGTATTCCTGACCAAAAATATAATGACGCACCGAACCGTACAACCACAGTTACCCCGACTATCACTCCAGGGAATCTCAATTGTGGACAGAAAGCGCGGCAACTCCTTTATTAGGAAATGTTTCACAGGAAACTTATTCCCTGGACGTCAAAAAAAAAAAGAAAGGATATTTTAAATAAATTTGATGAGGAATCGATTGCCACGCTGCGAACCATGTATCTGACTCTACCCATACCCCCAAGGCAAAAGAGACCCACTTCAAAATTATGACTGACATCTACCCATCTAAGGAATTATCGAGGGTACGCTTTAATTTTGAAGATAATATTTGTACATTTTGTGAAGACAACATTGAAACCACTGACCATATATTTTTTCTCCTTCTCATTCCATCGTCACCAGTTTCCTTCTCAAAAGATGATATAACATTCTGTTTACTTATAAGCAACATAACAGATGAACTCTGTGTCAATGTTCTTTTAGGCCTGGCCAAGTTCTTCATTCACAAGAACAGAATGCAAAAATGCTCCCCAAATTTTAATGTCTTCATAAACGATTTTGAAATATAAAAAAAAAAAAAAAAAATCCTTAAAACTTATGGAAAAATCCAAAAACTAAAAAATATAGTTACCCATGTCCGAGGTTCCTTTTTTTTTTGGTAAAAAAAAAAAAACAAAAAAAAAAAAACAACTTGATTACATGTTACATTCCCCTTGCAATTTTTTTTTTTTTTTTTTTCGTTTTAATTTCTTATTTGTCTATCTATTGATTTAATTACTTCCTTTTAATTTCTTTTTTTGTCTCGCACTGTAAATTTCTCACAAACCTGTAACACTATTAACTTCTCATTACATACAGAACAAATGTCCTGATGTCCGTTGCTTCCTCATCCCTGGTTGTTTCATTGACATTCAGTTCTACCTTGCTATGTTTATTTGTACATCTGTATATTTGGGTGTACTATTTATGTTCAATTAAAAACAGTTTGATGTCTGAGATTCCTTGTGAACCGCCAACTTAATTACATGTTATATTCCCCTCACAATTTTTTTTTTTCGTTTTTAATTTTATTTTTCTATCTATTTATTTAATTATATCCTTTTAATTTTCTTTTTTTGTCTAGCATTAAAAATTTCTCGCAAACCGTTAACACTATTAACTTCTGATTACTTACACCACGAATGCGCTTATGCCCCCCCACCCATCCCGCTTTTTCCGTACGGAGGCAGACACTGAGATCGAAAGCAAATGGGTGTCATTGAAATGCAGTAACAGGGTGATAACAGCCGTGTTCGAAGTGTGTAGGGGCTTATAGGAGAGCAGAAGCACGTCACGCAATTCACCTGAGTTCGGAGGATCGGGAGTACCAGGGCCCATAGCGGAGAAGCGGAAGAGCGGAGTTATGTGTCTCTTCTCAAAGGCCGGGAAGCTGGGGGGCAGCAGGACCCCTTAGAGCGGCTAATGTGAGCCTTCTCCGGACATAGATCACCCGGACTTATGACTGGAGCTCCCGGACCTCCGGGCACACACATATGTGAATGAGTGGATGAGCTAATGTCGGTTTGGTTGTGGATACGTTTCGGCCAATGCTATCAGCACAGCTATGATTATCCCCAGAACGTTGAGAACGAGCTCCCGGAACTCCAGACATGCGTATATAAAAGAGTGGAATTAAGGTGTGTGTGTGTGTGTGTGTGTGTGTGTGTGTGTGTATACGTGTGGGACAGAAGTAATGTTGGGGACAGAAATTGTTATTAGCCTGCTGGCAGATGACACAACCTTAGTTTTGAAAAATGAACATCAAGTCCCAATAAGTGCTGAAAAAAACCAAAACATTCTCCAAGGCTTCAGGATTGTCATTAAACTTAAAGAAATGCAAACTTCTTGCGCTGCATGACTCGCCACTAAAGGAAATCAGCGATGTTTCTATGAAATCAGAAATAAAATACTTGAGCATTTTCCTATCCAAGGACCAAACGTTAAATCAATCCAGGAACATTGAATCTAAACTGAATCAAAGTAAAGCTTAATTCTAATATATGGCTCCAGAGAGATTTATCAATATTAGGCCGGATATATTTGACTAAAATGGATGTGTTTATCCAGATGTATATACCCAGCGTATTCCAATGCTGCTCCAAATCAACTCGTAAAATCTGTTAACCAAATCAATTTCAACTTTATCTGGAGGAACAGACCACACCATCTAAGAAAAATCACATATGGTGAAAGAAACAAGTGAAGGAGGGCTGAAAGTGATAGAGTCGGACTGCTTGAATGGGACATTGAAGGTGAACTGGTTGAAATCCTGGATCAAACCTCATCGTTCTTTCTGGTATTGTACTCCAAACTACTTATTCAACAAAGTCGGCGGCCTGAGTCTTCTGCTTATCTCTGACTTGGATATCAACAAGATTCCTGTCAAATGTTCAGAGTTCCATAAACAAATATTATTATACTGGAAAATGATATACGTACACAATTTCTCACCACACAGTATAATAGTTTGGAACAATCGATATGTACTGCATGGCAACAAACCTCTGTTTTACAAGGAATGCTTTGAGAAAGGTATATGGTCGATAATTGACTTGATGGATGACACTGGCAGTCCTCTGGACAATGAGCAGTTCTGTACTACACACAGATTCAAGCCTCCCATATTAGAGTTGCTAAAGTTACGAAACGCACTGCCTCGACAATTTGTATTCCTGACCAAAAATATAATGACGCACCGAACCGTACAACCACAGTTACCCCGACTATCACTCCAGGGAATCTCAATTGTGGACAGAAAGCGCGGCAACTCCTTTATTAGGAAATGTTTCACAGGAAACTTATTCCCTGGACGTCAAAAAAAAAAAAAAGGATATTTTAAATAAATTTGATGAGGAATCGATTGCCACGCTGCGAACCATGTATCTGACTCTACCCATACCCCCAAGGCAAAAGAGACCCACTTCAAAATTATGACTGACATCTACCCATCTAAGGAATTATCGAGGGTACGCTTTAATTTTGAAGATAATATTTGTACATTTTGTGAAGACAACATTGAAACCACTGACCATATATTTTTTCTCCTTCTCATTCCATCGTCACCAGTTTCCTTCTCAAAAGATGATATAACATTCTGTTTACTTATAAGCAACATAACAGATGAACTCTGTGTCAATGTTCTTTTAGGCCTGGCCAAGTTCTTCATTCACAAGAACAGAATGCAAAAATGCTCCCCAAATTTTAATGTCTTCATAAACGATTTTGAAATATAAAAAAAAAAAAAAAAAAATCCTTAAAACTTATGGAAAAATCCAAAAACTAAAAAATATAGTTACCCATGTCCGAGGTTCCTTTTTTTTTTGGTAAAAAAAAAAAAAACAAAAAAAAAAAAACAACTTGATTACATGTTACATTCCCCTTGCAATTTTTTTTTTTTTTTTTCGTTTTAATTTCTTATTTGTCTATCTATTGATTTAATTACTTCCTTTTAATTTCTTTTTTTGTCTCGCACTGTAAATTTCTCACAAACCTGTAACACTATTAACTTCTCATTACATACAGAACAAATGTCCTGATGTCCGTTGCTTCCTCATCCCTGGTTGTTTCATTGACATTCAGTTCTACCTTGCTATGTTTATTTGTACATTTGTATATTTGGGTGTACTATTTATGTTCAATTAAAAACAGTTTGATGTCTGAGATTCCTTGTGAACCGCCAACTTAATTACATGTTATATTCCCCTCACAATTTTTTTTTTTCGTTTTTAATTTTATTTTTCTATCTATTTATTTAATTATATCCTTTTAATTTTCTTTTTTTGTCTAGCATTAAAAATTTCTCGCAAACCGTTAACACTATTAACTTCTGATTACTTACACCACGAATGCGCTTATGCCCCCCCACCCATCCCGCTTTTTCCGTACGGAGGCAGACACTGAGATCGAAAGCAAATGGGTGTCATTGAAATGCAGTAACAGGGTGATAACAGCCGTGTTCGAAGTGTGTAGGGGCTTATAGGAGAGCAGAAGCACGTCACGCAATTCACCTGAGTTCGGAGGATCGGGAGTACCAGGGCCCATAGCGGAGAAGCGGAAGAGCGGAGTTATGTGTCTCTTCTCAAAGGCCGGGAAGCTGGGGGGCAGCAGGACCCCTTAGAGCGGCTAATGTGAGCCTTCTCCGGACATAGATCACCCGGACTTATGACTGGAGCTCCCGGACCTCCGGGCACACACATATGTGAATGAGTGGATGAGCTAATGTCGGTTTGGTTGTGGATACGTTTCGGCCAATGCTATCAGCACAGCTATGATTATCCCCAGAACGTTGAGAACGAGCTCCCGGAACTCCAGACATGCGTATATAAAAGAGTGGAATTAAGGTGTGTGTGTGTGTGTGTGTGTGTGTGTGTGTGTGTGTATACGTGTGGGACAGAAGTAATGTTGGGGACAGAAATTGTTATTAGCCTGCTGGCAGATGACACAACCTTAGTTTTGAAAAATGAACATCAAGTCCCAATAAGTGCTGAAAAAAACCAAAACATTCTCCAAGGCTTCAGGATTGTCATTAAACTTAAAGAAATGCAAACTTCTTGCGCTGCATGACTCGCCACTAAAGGAAATCAGCGATGTTTCTATGAAATCAGAAATAAAATACTTGAGCATTTTCCTATCCAAGGACCAAACGTTAAATCAATCCAGGAACATTGAATCTAAACTGAATCAAAGTAAAGCTTAATTCTAATATATGGCTCCAGAGAGATTTATCAATATTAGGCCGGATATATTTGACTAAAATGGATGTGTTTATCCAGATGTATATACCCAGCGTATTCCAATGCTGCTCCAAATCAACTCGTAAAATCTGTTAACCAAATCAATTTCAACTTTATCTGGAGGAACAGACCACACCATCTAAGAAAAATCACATATGGTGAAAGAAACAAGTGAAGGAGGGCTGAAAGTGATAGAGTCGGACTGCTTGAATGGGACATTGAAGGTGAACTGGTTGAAATCCTGGATCAAACCTCATCGTTCTTTCTGGTATTGTACTCCAAACTACTTATTCAACAAAGTCGGCGGCCTGAGTCTTCTGCTTATCTCTGACTTGGATATCAACAAGATTCCTGTCAAATGTTCAGAGTTCCATAAACAAATATTATTATACTGGAAAATGATATACGTACACAATTTCTCACCACACAGTATAATAGTTTGGAACAATCGATATGTACTGCATGGCAACAAACCTCTGTTTTACAAGGAATGCTTTGAGAAAGGTATATGGTCGATAATTGACTTGATGGATGACACTGGCAGTCCTCTGGACAATGAGCAGTTCTGTACTACACACAGATTCAAGCCTCCCATATTAGAGTTGCTAAAGTTACGAAACGCACTGCCTCGACAATTTGTATTCCTGACCAAAAATATAATGACGCACCGAACCGTACAACCACAGTTACCCCGACTATCACTCCAGGGAATCTCAATTGTGGACAGAAAGCGCGGCAACTCCTTTATTAGGAAATGTTTCACAGGAAACTTATTCCCTGGACGTCAAAAAAAAAAAAAAGGATATTTTAAATAAATTTGATGAGGAATCGATTGCCACGCTGCGAACCATGTATCTGACTCTACCCATACCCCCAAGGCAAAAGAGACCCACTTCAAAATTATGACTGACATCTACCCATCTAAGGAATTATCGAGGGTACGCTTTAATTTTGAAGATAATATTTGTACATTTTGTGAAGACAACATTGAAACCACTGACCATATATTTTTTCTCCTTCTCATTCCATCGTCACCAGTTTCCTTCTCAAAAGATGATATAACATTCTGTTTACTTATAAGCAACATAACAGATGAACTCTGTGTCAATGTTCTTTTAGGCCTGGCCAAGTTCTTCATTCACAAGAACAGAATGCAAAAATGCTCCCCAAATTTTAATGTCTTCATAAACGATTTTGAAATATAAAAAAAAAAAAAAAAAAATCCTTAAAACTTATGGAAAAATCCAAAAACTAAAAAATATAGTTACCCATGTCCGAGGTTCCTTTTTTTTTTGGTAAAAAAAAAAAAAACAAAAAAAAAAAAAACAACTTGATTACATGTTACATTCCCCTTGCAATTTTTTTTTTTTTTTTTCGTTTTAATTTCTTATTTGTCTATCTATTGATTTAATTACTTCCTTTTAATTTCTTTTTTTGTCTCGCACTGTAAATTTCTCACAAACCTGTAACACTATTAACTTCTCATTACATACAGAACAAATGTCCTGATGTCCGTTGCTTCCTCATCCCTGGTTGTTTCATTGACATTCAGTTCTACCTTGCTATGTTTATTTGTACATTTGTATATTTGGGTGTACTATTTATGTTCAATTAAAAACAGTTTGATGTCTGAGATTCCTTGTGAACCGCCAACTTAATTACATGTTATATTCCCCTCACAATTTTTTTTTTTCGTTTTTAATTTTATTTTTCTATCTATTTATTTAATTATATCCTTTTAATTTTCTTTTTTTGTCTAGCATTAAAAATTTCTCGCAAACCGTTAACACTATTAACTTCTGATTACTTACAGCACGAATGCGCTTATGCCCCCCCACCCATCCCGCTTTTTCCGTACGGAGGCAGACACTGAGATCGAAAGCAAATGGGTGTCATTGAAATGCAGTAACAGGGTGATAACAGCCGTGTTCGAAGTGTGTAGGGGCTTATAGGAGAGCAGAAGCACGTCACGCAATTCACCTGAGTTCGGAGGATCGGGAGTACCAGGGCCCATAGCGGAGAAGCGGAAGAGCGGAGTTATGTGTCTCTTCTCAAAGGCGGGGAAGCTGGGGGGCAGCAGGACCCCTTAGACCGGCTAAGGTGAGCCTACTCCGGACAGAGATCACCCGGAGTTATGACTGGAGCTCCCGGACCTCTGGGCACACACATATGTGAATGACTGGATGAGCTAATGTTGGTTTGGTTGTGGATACGTTTCGGCCAATGCTATCAGCACAGCGATGATGAGTTCAGGTGTGTCTGTGTGTGTTTGTGTGTTTGTGTGTGTGTGTGTGTGTGTGTGTGTGTGTGCGTGTGTTTGTGTGTGTGTGAGAGTTTGTTTTTGTGGGTTGGGGGGGGTTCCCGCGGACACGGAGTACCAGGGCCTGGAGCGGATGAGGTGAGGAGCGGAGGAGAGCAGAAGCCCGGACCGTGATTCGCTTGTGTCCAGCGGTTCGGGAGTTCCAGGGCCCGAAACGGAGGAGCGGAGGAGCGGAGGAGCGGAGGAGCGGAGGAGCGGAGGAGCGGAGGACAGCAAAACCCCTTTCTGCAATTCGCCTGAGTCCGGCGGATCGGTAGTACCTGGTTCCGCAGCGGATGAGCGGAGGAGTGGAGGAGATGTTTCTCTTCTCAGAGGCGGCGAGGGGGGGGGGGCAGGACCCCTTACCCTTATCCCCCCCGGACGTTTGAGTGGAGCTCCCGGACCTCCGGGCACGCACATGCGAATGACTGGATCACAGGGAGTGCCAGGGCCTGGAGCGGATGAGCAGAGGAGAGGCGGAGGGCAGAAGCCCGGCCCTGTTCAAGAGTTCCAGGGTCCAAAGCGGGGGAGCGAAGAAGCGGAGGAGGGGAGGAGAGCAGAAGAGCAAAAAACTGGCCCGGAATTCACCGAAGTCCCGCGGATCGGGAGTTCCAGGGCCCGGAGCGGAAGAGCGGAGGAGCGGAGGAGAGGAGGAGCGGAGCAAAGCTAAGCCCGTCTTAACAACAAGGAAATTACAGATGAGGCTATAATTTCTAATGAAAACTTTAAATTCTATAGCCACCTATACACTTCGACATTGTCAAAAAGCGATTGTGACTCCTTTCCATTAAATATTCCTCAATATATCCCAAAAATAAACAACAAACAATATATGTTTGTTTATATATGTTTATATATAAACAACAAAAAATATACAGTTTGATGTCTGAGATTCCTTGTGAATCGCCAACTTAATTACATGTCGTATTCCCCTTGCATTTTTTTTTTTTGGTTTTAATTTCATTTGTCTATCTATTTATCTAATTATTTCCTTTTAATTTCGTTTTTTGTCTAGCACTGTAAATTTCTCACAAACCTGTAACACTATTAACTTCTCATTACATACAGAACAAATGTCCTCATGTCCGTTGCTTCCTCATGCCTGGTTGTTTCATTGACATTCAGTTCTACCTTGCTATGTTTATTTGTACATTTGTATATTTGGGTGTACTATTTATGTTCAATTAAAAACAGTTTGATGTCTGAGATTCCCTGTGAACCGCCAACTTAATTACATGTTATATTCCCCTCACAATTTTTTTTTTTTCGTTTTTAATTTTATTTTTCTATCTATTTATTTAATTATATCCTTTTAATTTTCTTTTTTTGTCTAGCATTAAAAATTTCTCGCAAACCGTTAACACTATTAACTTCTGATTACTTACAGCACGAATGCGCTTATGCCCCCCCACCCCCCACCCCCCCGCTTTTTCCGTACGGAGGCAGACACTGAGATCGAAAGCAAATGGGTGTCATTGAAATGCAGTAACAGGGTGATAACAGCCGTGTTCGAAGTGTGTAGGGGCTTATAGGAGAGCAGAAGCACGTCACGCAATTCACCTGAGTTCGGAGGATCGGGAGTACCAGGGCCCATAGCGGAGAAGCGGAAGAGCGGAGTTATGTGTCTCTTCTCAAAGGCCGGGAAGCTGGGGGGCAGCAGGACCCCTTAGAGCGGCTAATGTGAGCCTTCTCCGGACATAGATCACCCGGACTTATGACTGGAGCTCCCGGACCTCTGGGCACACACATATGTGAATGAGTGGATGAGCTAATGTTGGTTTGGTTGTGGAAACGTTTCGGCCAATGCTATTAGCACAGCTATGATGAGTTCAGGTGTGTCTGTGTGTGTTTGTGTGTTTGTGTGTGTGTGTGTGTGTGTGTGTGTGCGTGTGTTTGTGTGTGTGTGAGAGTTTGTTTTTGTGGGTTGGGGGGGGTTCCCGCGG
>NW_028234000.1:287500-302500 GCF_037954325.1 Fistularia commersonii
TACTCTTCTACCTGTCTCCCTGATAACACTAGCTGTTGTTGTCCAATCATCTGGCAGCTCACCCTGACCACCCAGACCCTTTCTCAACTCCTCCCTGAAAACCGTGCAACGCTCCTCCCTTTTCAGCTTCCACCACTTTGTCCTCTGCTCTGCCTTTGTCCTCGTCATCTACCTTGTCACCAGAGTCGTCGCACAAACCGCCATCCTATGCTGTCTGGCTACACGCCCACCTACAACTACTTTGCAGTCACCGATCTCTTTCAGGTTACCTCGTCTATACAAGATGTAGTCTACCTGCGTGCTCCTACCTCCGCTCTTATAAGTTACCCTATGTTCCTGTTTTTTCTGGAAAAAGGTATTCACTACACCCATTTCCATCCCTTTTGCAAAATCTACCACCATCTGTCCCTCTGCATTCCTATCCTGGATACCATATCTGCCCATCACTTCTTCATCCCCTCTATTGCCTTCACCAACATGTCCATTGAAGTCTGCACCAATTACCACTCTCTCATTTCTGGGAATATTCTGCATCACTTCATCCAACTCATTCCAGAACTTCTCCTTCTCTTCAGGTTCACATCCCACCTGTGGCGCATAGCCACTAACAACACTGAGCATCACACCTTCAATTTCCAATTTCAGACTCATAAGTCTATCTGACATTCTTTTCACCTCTAGGACGTTCCTTACAAACTCCTCCTTCAAGATGACTCCTACTCCATTTCTCTTCTTGTCAGCACCATAATAGTATAACTTAAAGCCTGCTCCTAAGCTTCTAGCCTTACTACCCTTCCACCTGGTCTCCTGGACACACAGTATATCCAGCTTCCTTCTCTGCATCGTGTCCATCAACTCTCTACCTTTTCCTGTCATAGTCCCAATATTCAAAGTCCCTACTCTCAGTCCCAGGCTCTTTCCTTTCCTCCTCTCTCTCTGCTTCCGAACACGCACTCCTCCTCTTCTTCTTCTTCTTGTTCTTCGACCCACAGTAGCCCGATTTCCATTAGTACCCTGTAGGTCATCAGTACCAATGGCGGTCGTTGTTAACCCGGTCCGCGACCCATCCGGTATGGTATAGTTATGGTTGACTCGCATGTTTGGTTTTGGCAAACGTTTTACGCCGGATGCCCCTCCTGACGCAACCCTCTGCATTTATCCGGGCTTGGGACCGGCACAGGGAGACACTGCTCCGTGCCCCCCCCCCCCCAAAGGCAGGCTTGGAGAGACACGGGCCAGTGCCGCCCTGAGGCTGCATTACCCTCTCTTTCTTACATTTATTATAAAAATATGCTTATCTTCCTTTTAGCTCATCACACATGTCTTTATGATTTTCAGTCCATGCCTCAGCCGGCCTGAAGCTCCACTGATGCGCATGTGCGGATGCCTCTATCTAGCGGACATAAAATAAAGACAATCATTCAAATGTGAATGAGTCGGCGTGATGCTCCGGGATGTGTGGAGCTCAGGGAGCTCCACGAGTGAGGGAGTTAAGTTAGGGCGGGGGTGCAAGTAGGCTCTAGGATTCCCCGAGTCGGGGCGAACGATGGGTTTAGAGGCGTATCGCATTGAAGATAATGGCCGCATATCCTTCTTGGACTTTTCTAAAGCCTTTGACTCGGTCGAACATCCATTTATCATAGCAACGCTCGAACATTTTGGATTTGGTTAAATATTCAGGAATGTGATCCGTGGGCTCTATGAGAATATTCATAGCTGTGTCACCCTGCCAAGCGGCACCACTCCGAGCTTCCATGTTGATGTGGGAATCCCCCAAGGTTGCCCCATCTCACCCTATTTATTTATAATTGCTACCGAAATGCTAGCCGTTTATGTTGAAAAGAGCAACGATATCCAAAAGTTAGACGTGCTGGGGACTGAAATTGTTATTAGCCTGCTGGCAGATGACACAACCTTAGTTTTGAAAAATGAACATCAAGTCCCAATAAGTGCCGAAAACAACCAAAACATTCTCCAAGGCTTCAGGATTGTCATTAAACTTAAAGAAATGCAAACTTCTTGCGCTGCATGACTCGCCACTAAAGGAAATCAGCGATGTTTCTATGAAATCAGAAATAAAATACTTGAGCATTTTCCTATCCAAGGACCAAACGTTAAATCAATCCAGGAACATTGAATCTAAACTGAATCAAAGTAAAGCTTAATTCTAATATATGGCTCCAGAGAGATTTATCAATATTAGGCCGGATATATTTGACTAAAATGGATGTGTTTATCCAGATGTATATACCCAGCGTATTCCAATGCTGCTCCAAATCAACTCGTAAAATCTGTTAACCAAATCAATTTCAACTTTATCTGGAGGAACAGACCACACCATCTAAGAAAAATCACATATGGTGAAAGAAACAAGTGAAGGAGGGCTGAAAGTGATAGAGTCGGACTGCTTGAATGGGACATTGAAGGTGAACTGGTTGAAATCCTGGATCAAACCTCATCGTTCTTTCTGGTATTGTACTCCAAACTACTTATTCAACAAAGTCGGCGGCCTGAGTCTTCTGCTTATCTCTGACTTGGATATCAACAAGATTCCTGTCAAATGTTCAGAGTTCCATAAACAAATATTATTATACTGGAAAATGATATACGTACACAATTTCTCACCACACAGTATAATAGTTTGGAACAATCGATATGTACTGCATGGCAACAAACCTCTGTTTTACAAGGAATGCTTTGAGAAAGGTATATGGTCGATAATTGACTTGATGGATGACACTGGCAGTCCTCTGGACAATGAGCAGTTCTGTACTACACACAGATTCAAGCCTCCCATATTAGAGTTGCTAAAGTTACGAAACGCACTGCCTCGACAATTTGTATTCCTGACCAAAAATATAATGACGCACCGAACCGTACAACCACAGTTACCCCGACTATCACTCCAGGGAATCTCAATTGTGGACAGAAAGCACGGCAACTCCTTTATTAGGAAATGTTTCACAGGAAACTTATTCCCTGGACGTCAAAAAAAAAAAAAAAGGATATTTTAAATAAATTTGATGAGGAATCGATTGCCACGCTGCGAACCATGTATCTGACTCTACCCATACCCCCAAGGCAAAAGAGACCCACTTCAAAATTATGACTGACATCTACCCATCTAAGGAATTATCGAGGGTACGCTTTAATTTTGAAGATAATATTTGTACATTTTGTGAAGACAACATTGAAACCACTGACCATATATTTTTTCTCCTTCTCATTCCATCGTCACCAGTTTCCTTCTCAAAAGATGATATAACATTCTGTTTACTTATAAGCAACATAACAGATGAACTCTGTGTCAATGTTCTTTTAGGCCTGGCCAAGTTCTTCATTCACAAGAACAGAATGCAAAAATGCTCCCCAAATTTTAATGTCTTCATAAACGATTTTGAAATATAAAAAAAAAAAAAAAAATCCTTAAAACTTATAGAAAAATCCAAAAACTAAAAAATATAGTTACCCATGTCCGAGGTTCCTTTTTTTTTTGGTAAAAAAAAAAAACAAAAAAAAAAAAACAACTTGATTACATGTTACATTCCCCTTGCAATTTTTTTTTTTTTTTTTCGTTTTAATTTCTTATTTGTCTATCTATTGATTTAATTACTTCCTTTTAATTTCTTTTTTTGTCTCGCACTGTAAATTTCTCACAAACCTGTAACACTATTAACTTCTCATTACATACAGAACAAATGTCCTGATGTCCGTTGCTTCCTCATCCCTGGTTGTTTCATTGACATTCAGTTCTACCTTGCTATGTTTATTTGTACATTTGTATATTTGGGTGTACTATTTATGTTCAATTAAAAACAGTTTGATGTCTGAGATTCCTTGTGAACCGCCAACTTAATTACATGTTATATTCCCCTCACAATTTTTTTTTTTCGTTTTTAATTTTATTTTTCTATCTATTTATTTAATTATATCCTTCTAATTTTCTTTTTTTGTCTAGCATTAAAAATTTCTCGCAAACCGTTAACACTATTAACTTCTGATTACTTACACCACGAATGCGCTTATGCCCCCCCACCCATCCCGCTTTTTCCGTACGGAGGCAGACACTGAGATCGAAAGCAAATGGGTGTCATTGAAATGCAGTAACAGGGTGATAACAGCCGTGTTCGAAGTGTGTAGGGGCTTATAGGAGAGCAGAAGCACGTCACGCAATTCACCTGAGTTCGGAGGATCGGGAGTACCAGGGCCCATAGCGGAGAAGCGGAAGAGCGGAGTTATGTGTCTCTTCTCAAAGGCGGGGAAACTGGGGGGCAGCAGGACCCCTTAGACCGGCTAATGTGAGTCTTCTCCGGACATAGATCACCCGGACTTATGACTGGAGCTCCCGGACCTCTGGGCACACACATATGTGAATGAGTGGATGAGCTAATGTTGGTTTGGTTGTGGATACGTTTCGGCCAATGCTATCAGCACAGCTATGATTATCCCCAGAACGTTGAGAACGAGCTCCCGGAACTCCAGACATGCGTATATAAAAGAGTGGAATTAAGGTGTGTGTGTGTGTGTGTGTGTGTGTGTGTGTGTGTGTGTGTGTGTGTGTGTGTGTATACGTGTGGGACAGAAGTAATGTTGGGGACTGAAATTGTTATTAGCCTGCTGGCAGATGACACAACCTTAGTTTTGAAAAATGAACATCAAGTCCCAATAAGTGCCGAAAACAACCAAAACATTCTCCAAGGCTTCAGGATTGTCATTAAACTTAAAGAAATGCAAACTTCTTGCGCTGCATGACTCGCCACTAAAGGAAATCAGCGATGTTTCCATGAAATCAGAAATAAAATACTTGAGCATTTTCCTATCCAAGGACCAAACGTTAAATCAATCCAGGAACATTGAATCTAAACTGAATCAAAGTAAAGCTTAATTCTAATATATGGCTCCAGAGAGATTTATCAATATTAGGCCGGATATATTTGACTAAAATGGATGTGTTTATCCAGATGTATATACCCAGCGTATTCCAATGCTGCTCCAAATCAACTCGTAAAATCTGTTAACCAAATCAATTTCAACTTTATCTGGAGGAACAGACCACACCATCTAAGAAAAATCACATATGGTGAAAGAAACAAGTGAAGGAGGGCTGAAAGTGATAGAGTCGGACTGCTTGAATGGGACATTGAAGGTGAACTGGTTGAAATCCTGGATCAAACCTCATCGTTCTTTCTGGTATTGTACTCCAAACTACTTATTCAACAAAGTCGGCGGCCTGAGTCTTCTGCTTATCTCTGACTTGGATATCAACAAGATTCCTGTCAAATGTTCAGAGTTCCATAAACAAATATTATTATACTGGAAAATGATATACGTACACAATTTCTCACCACACAGTATAATAGTTTGGAACAATCGATATGTACTGCATGGCAACAAACCTCTGTTTTACAAGGAATGCTTTGAGAAAGGTATATGGTCGATAATTGACTTGATGGATGACACTGGCAGTCCTCTGGACAATGAGCAGTTCTGTACTACACACAGATTCAAGCCTCCCATATTAGAGTTGCTAAAGTTACGAAACGCACTGCCTCGACAATTTGTATTCCTGACCAAAAATATAATGACGCACCGAACCGTACAACCACAGTTACCCCGACTATCACTCCAGGGAATCTCAATTGTGGACAGAAAGCGCGGCAACTCCTTTATTAGGAAATGTTTCACAGGAAACTTATTCCCTGGACGTCAAAAAAAAAAAAAAGGATATTTTAAATAAATTTGATGAGGAATCGATTGCCACGCTGCGAACCATGTATCTGACTCTACCCATACCCCCAAGGCAAAAGAGACCCACTTCAAAATTATGACTGACATCTACCCATCTAAGGAATTATCGAGGGTACGCTTTAATTTTGAAGATAATATTTGTACATTTTGTGAAGACAACATTGAAACCACTGACCATATATTTTTTCTCCTTCTCATTCCATCGTCACCAGTTTCCTTCTCAAAAGATGATATAACATTCTGTTTACTTATAAGCAACATAACAGATGAACTCTGTGTCAATGTTCTTTTAGGCCTGGCCAAGTTCTTCATTCACAAGAACAGAATGCAAAAATGCTCCCCAAATTTTAATGTCTTCATAAACGATTTTGAAATATAAAAAAAAAAAAAAAAATCCTTAAAACTTATGGAAAAATCCGAAAACAAAAAAATATAGTTACCCATGTCCGAGGTTCCTTTTTTTTTTGGTAAAAAAAAAAAACAAAAAAAAAAAAACAACTTGATTACATGTTACATTCCCCTTGCAATTTTTTTTTTTTTTTTTCGTTTTAATTTCTTATTTGTCTATCTATTGATTTAATTACTTCCTTTTAATTTCTTTTTTTGTCTCGCACTGTAAATTTCTCACAAACCTGTAACACTATTAACTTCTCATTACATACAGAACAAATGTCCTGATGTCCGTTGCTTCCTCATCCCTGGTTGTTTCATTGACATTCAGTTCTACCTTGCTATGTTTATTTGTACATCTGTATATTTGGGTGTACTATTTATGTTCAATTAAAAACAGTTTGATGTCTGAGATTCCTTGTGAACCGCCAACTTAATTACATGTTATATTCCCCTCACAATTTTTTTTTTTCGTTTTTAATTTTATTTTTCTATCTATTTATTTAATTATATCCTTTTAATTTTCTTTTTTTGTCTAGCATTAAAAATTTCTCGCAAACCGTTAACACTATTAACTTCTGATTACTTACACCACGAATGCGCTTATGCCCCCCCACCCATCCCGCTTTTTCCGTACGGAGGCAGACACTGAGATCGAAAGCAAATGGGTGTCATTGAAATGCAGTAACAGGGTGATAACAGCCGTGTTCGAAGTGTGTAGGGGCTTATAGGAGAGCAGAAGCACGTCACGCAATTCACCTGAGTTCGGAGGATCGGGAGTACCAGGGCCCATAGCGGAGAAGCGGAAGAGCGGAGTTATGTGTCTCTTCTCAAAGGCCGGGAAGCTGGGGGGCAGCAGGACCCCTTAGAGCGGCTAATGTGAGCCTTCTCCGGACATAGATCACCCGGACTTATGACTGGAGCTCCCGGACCTCCGGGCACACACATATGTGAATGAGTGGATGAGCTAATGTCGGTTTGGTTGTGGATACGTTTCGGCCAATGCTATCAGCACAGCTATGATTATCCCCAGAACGTTGAGAACGAGCTCCCGGAACTCCAGACATGCGTATATAAAAGAGTGGAATTAAGGTGTGTGTGTGTGTGTGTGTGTGTGTGTGTGTGTGTATACGTGTGGGACAGAAGTAATGTTGGGGACAGAAATTGTTATTAGCCTGCTGGCAGATGACACAACCTTAGTTTTGAAAAATGAACATCAAGTCCCAATAAGTGCTGAAAAAAACCAAAACATTCTCCAAGGCTTCAGGATTGTCATTAAACTTAAAGAAATGCAAACTTCTTGCGCTGCATGACTCGCCACTAAAGGAAATCAGCGATGTTTCTATGAAATCAGAAATAAAATACTTGAGCATTTTCCTATCCAAGGACCAAACGTTAAATCAATCCAGGAACATTGAATCTAAACTGAATCAAAGTAAAGCTTAATTCTAATATATGGCTCCAGAGAGATTTATCAATATTAGGCCGGATATATTTGACTAAAATGGATGTGTTTATCCAGATGTATATACCCAGCGTATTCCAATGCTGCTCCAAATCAACTCGTAAAATCTGTTAACCAAATCAATTTCAACTTTATCTGGAGGAACAGACCACACCATCTAAGAAAAATCACATATGGTGAAAGAAACAAGTGAAGGAGGGCTGAAAGTGATAGAGTCGGACTGCTTGAATGGGACATTGAAGGTGAACTGGTTGAAATCCTGGATCAAACCTCATCGTTCTTTCTGGTATTGTACTCCAAACTACTTATTCAACAAAGTCGGCGGCCTGAGTCTTCTGCTTATCTCTGACTTGGATATCAACAAGATTCCTGTCAAATGTTCAGAGTTCCATAAACAAATATAATTATACTGGAAAATGATATACGTACACAATTTCTCACCACACAGTATAATAGTTTGGAACAATCGATATGTACTGCATGGCAACAAACCTCTGTTTTACAAGGAATGCTTTGAGAAAGGTATATGGTCGATAATTGACTTGATGGATGACACTGGCAGTCCTCTGGACAATGAGCAGTTCTGTACTACACACAGATTCAAGCCTCCCATATTAGAGTTGCTAAAGTTACGAAACGCACTGCCTCGACAATTTGTATTCCTGACCAAAAATATAATGACGCACCGAACCGTACAACCACAGTTACCCCGACTATCACTCCAGGGAATCTCAATTGTGGACAGAAAGCGCGGCAACTCCTTTATTAGGAAATGTTTCACAGGAAACTTATTCCCTGGACGTCAAAAAAAAAAAAATGGATATTTTAAATAAATTTGATGAGGAATCGATTGCCACGCTGCGAACTATGTATCTGACTCTACCCATACCCCCAAGGCAAAAGAGACCCACTTCAAAATTATGACTGACATCTACCCATCTAAGGAATTATCGAGGGTACGCTTTAATTTTGAAGATAATATTTGTACATTTTGTGAAGACAACATTGAAACCACTGACCATATATTTTTTCTCCTTCTCATTCCATCGTCACCAGTTTCCTTCTCAAAAGATGATATAACATTCTGTTTACTTATAAGCAACATAACAGATGAACTCTGTGTCAATGTTCTTTTAGGCCTGGCCAAGTTCTTCATTCACAAGAACAGAATGCAAAAATGCTCCCCAAATTTTAATGTCTTCATAAACGATTTTGAAATATAAAAAAAAAAAAAAAAATCCTTAAAACTTATGGAAAAATCCGAAAACAAAAAAATATAGTTACCCATGTCCGAGGTTCCTTTTTTTTTTGGTAAAAAAAAAAAAAAAAACAAAAAAAACAACTTGATTACATGTTACATTCCCCTTGCAATTTTTTTTTTTTTTTTTCGTTTTAATTTCTTATTTGTCTATCTATTGATTTAATTACTTCCTTTTAATTTCTTTTTTTGTCTCGCACTGTAAATTTCTCACAAACCTGTAACACTATTAACTTCTCATTACATACAGAACAAATGTCCTGATGTCCGTTGCTTCCTCATCCCTGGTTGTTTCATTGACATTCAGTTCTACCTTGCTATGTTTATTTTTACATTTGTATATTTGGGTGTACTATTTATGTTCAATTAAAAACAGTTTGATGTCTGAGATTCCTTGTGAACCGCCAACTTAATTACATGTTATATTCCCCTCACAATTTTTTTTTTTCGTTTTTAATTTTATTTTTCTATCTATTTATTTAATTATATCCTTCTAATTTTCTTTTTTTGTCTAGCATTAAAAATTTCTCGCAAACCGTTAACACTATTAACTTCTGATTACTTACACCACGAATGCGCTTATGCCCCCCCACCCATCCCGCTTTTTCCGTACGGAGGCAGACACTGAGATCGAAAGCAAATGGGTGTCATTGAAATGCAGTAACAGGGTGATAACAGCCGTGTTCGAAGTGTGTAGGGGCTTATAGGAGAGCAGAAGCACGTCACGCAATTCACCTGAGTTCGGAGGATCGGGAGTACCAGGGCCCATAGCGGAGAAGCGGAAGAGCGGAGTTATGTGTCTCTTCTCAAAGGCGGGGAAACTGGGGGGCAGCAGGACCCCTTAGACCGGCTAATGTGAGTCTTCTCCGGACATAGATCACCCGGACTTATGACTGGAGCTCCCGGACCTCTGGGCACACACATATGTGAATGAGTGGATGAGCTAATGTTGGTTTGGTTGTGGATACGTTTCGGCCAATGCTATCAGCACAGCTATGATTATCCCCAGAACGTTGAGAACGAGCTCCCGGAACTCCAGACATGCGTATATAAAAGAGTGGAATTAAGGTGTGTGTATGTGTGTGTGTGTGTGTGTGTGTGTGTGTGTGTGTGTGTGTGTGTATACGTGTGGGACAGAAGTAATGTTGGGGACAGAAATTGTTATTAGCCTGCTGGCAGATGACACAACCTTAGTTTTGAAAAATGAACATCAAGTCCCAATAAGTGCTGAAAAAAACCAAAACATTCTCCAAGGCTTCAGGATTGTCATTAAACTTAAAGAAATGCAAACTTCTTGCGCTGCATGACTCGCCACTAAAGGAAATCAGCGATGTTTCTATGAAATCAGAAATAAAATACTTGAGCATTTTCCTATCCAAGGACCAAACGTTAAATCAATCCAGGAACATTGAATCTAAACTGAATCAAAGTAAAGCTTAATTCTAATATATGGCTCCAGAGAGATTTATCAATATTAGGCCGGATATATTTGACTAAAATGGATGTGTTTATCCAGATGTATATACCCAGCGTATTCCAATGCTGCTCCAAATCAACTCGTAAAATCTGTTAACCAAATCAATTTCAACTTTATCTGGAGGAACAGACCACACCATCTAAGAAAAATCACATATGGTGAAAGAAACAAGTGAAGGAGGGCTGAAAGTGATAGAGTTGGACTGCTTGAATGGGACATTGAAGGTGAACTGGTTGAAATCCTGGATCAAACCTCATCGTTCTTTCTGGTATTGTACTCCAATTTCTCACCACACAGTATAATAGTTTGGAACAATCGATATGTACTGCATGGCAACAAACCTCTGTTTTACAAGGAATGCTTTGAGAAAGGTATATGGTCAATAATTGACTTGATGGATGACACTGGCAGTCCTCTGGACAATGAGCAGTTCTGTACTACACACAGATTCAAGCCTCCCATATTAGAGTTGCTAAAGTTACGAAACGCACTGCCTCGACAATTTGTATTCCTGACCAAAAATATAATGACGCACCGAACCGTACAACCACAGTTACCCCGACTATCACTCCAGGGAATCTCAATTGTGGACAGAAAGCGCAGCAACTCCTTTATTAGGAAATGTTTCACAGGAAACTTATTCCCTGGACGTCAAAAAAAAAAAAAAGGATATTTTAAATAAATTTGATGAGGAATCGATTGCCACGCTGCGAACCATGTATCTGACTCTACCCATACCCCCAAGGCAAAAGAGACCCACTTCAAAATTATGACTGACATCTACCCATCTAAGGAATTATCGAGGGTACGCTTTAATTTTGAAGATAATATTTGTACATTTTGTGAAGACAACATTGAAACCACTGACCATATATTTTTTCTCCTTCTCATTCCATCGTCACCAGTTTCCTTCTCAAAAGATGATATAACATTCTGTTTACTTATAAGCAACATAACAGATGAACTCTGTGTCAATGTTCTTTTAGGCCTGGCCAAGTTCTTCATTCACAAGAACAGAATGCAAAAATGCTCCCCAAATTTTAATGTCTTCATAAACGATTTTGAAATATAAAAAAAAAAAAAAAAATCCTTAAAACTTATGGAAAAATCCGAAAACAAAAAAATATAGTTACCCATGTCCGAGGTTCCTTTTTTTTTTGGTAAAAAAAAAAAAAAAAACAAAAAAAACAACTTGATTACATGTTACATTCCCCTTGCAATTTTTTTTTTTTTTTTTCGTTTTAATTTCTTATTTGTCTATCTATTGATTTAATTACTTCCTTTTAATTTCTTTTTTTGTCTCGCACTGTAAATTTCTCACAAACCTGTAACACTATTAACTTCTCATTACATACAGAACAAATGTCCTGATGTCCGTTGCTTCCTCATCCCTGGTTGTTTCATTGACATTCAGTTCTACCTTGCTATGTTTATTTGTACATTTGTATATTTGGGTGTACTATTTATGTTCAATTAAAAACAGTTTGATGTCTGAGATTCCTTGTGAACCGCCAACTTAATTACATGTTATATTCCCCTCACAATTTTTTTTTTTCGTTTTTAATTTTATTTTTCTATCTATTTATTTAATTATATCCTTCTAATTTTCTTTTTTTGTCTAGCATTAAAAATTTCTCGCAAACCGTTAACACTATTAACTTCTGATTACTTACACCACGAATGCGCTTATGCCCCCCCACCCATCCCGCTTTTTCCGTACGGAGGCAGACACTGAGATCGAAAGCAAATGGGTGTCATTGAAATGCAGTAACAGGGTGATAACAGCCGTGTTCGAAGTGTGTAGGGGCTTATAGGAGAGCAGAAGCACGTCACGCAATTCACCTGAGTTCGGAGGATCGGGAGTACCAGGGCCCATAGCGGAGAAGCGGAAGAGCGGAGTTATGTGTCTCTTCTCAAAGGCGGGGAAGCTGGGGGGCAGCAGGACCCCTTAGACCGGCTAAGGTGAGCCTACTCCGGACAGAGATCACCCGGAGTTATGACTGGAGCTCCCGGACCTCTGGGCACACACATATGTGAATGACTGGATGAGCTAATGTTGGTTTGGTTGTGGATACGTTTCGGCCAATGCTATCAGCACAGCGATGATGAGTTCAGGTGTGTCTGTGTGTGTTTGTGTGTGTGTGTGTGTGTGTGTGTGTGTGTGTGTGTGCGTGTGTTTGTGTGTGTGTGAGAGTTTGTTTTTGTGGGTTGGGGGGGGTTCCCGCGGACACGGAGTACCAGGGCCTGGAGCGGATGAGGTGAGGAGCGGAGGAGAGCAGAAGCCCGGACCGTGATTCGCTTGTGTCCAGCGGTTCGGGAGTTCCAGGGCCCGAAACGGAGGAGCGGAGGAGCGGAGGAGCGGAGGAGCGGAGGAGCGGAGGAGCGGAGGAGCGGAGGAGCGGAGGAGCGGAGGACAGCAAAACCCCTTTCTGCAATTCGCCTGAGTCCGGCGGATCGGTAGTACCTGGTTCCGCAGCGGATGAGCGGAGGAGTGGAGGAGATGTTTCTCTTCTCAGAGGCGGCGAGGGGGGGGGGGGCAGGACCCCTTACCCTTATCCCCCCCGGACGTTTGAGTGGAGCTCCCGGACCTCCGGGCACGCACATGCGAATGACTGGATCACAGGGAGTGCCAGGGCCTGGAGCGGATGAGCAGAGGAGAGGCGGAGGGCAGAAGCCCGGCCCTGTTCAAGAGTTCCAGGGTCCAAAGCGGGGGAGCGAAGAAGCGGAGGAGGGGAGGAGAGCAGAAGAGCAAAAAACTGGCCCGGAATTCACCGAAGTCCCGCGGATCGGGAGTTCCAGGGCCCGGAGCGGAAGAGCGGAGGAGCGGAGGAGAGGAGGAGCGGAGCAAAGCTAAGCCCGTCTTAACAACAAGGAAATTACAGATGAGGCTATAATTTCTAATGAAAACTTTAAATTCTATAGCCACGTATACACTTCGACATTGTCAAAAAGCGATTGTGACTCCTTTCCATTAAATATTCCTCAATATATCCCAAAAATAAACAACAAACAATATATGTTTGTTTATATATGTTTATATATAAACAACAAAACATATACAGTTTGATGTCTGAGATTCCTTGTGAATCGCCAACTTAATTACATGTCGTATTCCCCTTGCATTTTTTTTTTTTGGTTTTAATTTCATTTGTCTATCTATTTATCTAATTATTTCCTTTTAATTTCGTTTTTTGTCTAGCACTGTAAATTTCTCACAAACCTGTAACACTATTAACTTCTCATTACATACAGAACAAATGTCCTCATGTCCGTTGCTTCCTCATGCCTGGTTGTTTCATTGACATTCAGTTCTACCTTGCTATGTTTATTTGTACATTTGTATATTTGGGTGTACTATTTATGTTCAATTAAAAACAGTTTGATGTCTGAGATTCCCTGTGAACCGCCAACTTAATTACATGTTATATTCCCCTCACAATTTTTTTTTTTTCGTTTTTAATTTTATTTTTCTATCTATTTATTTAATTATATCCTTTTAATTTTCTTTTTTTGTCTAGCATTAAAAATTTCTCGCAAACCGTTAACACTATTAACTTCTGATTACTTACAGCACGAATGCGCTTATGCCCCCCCACCCCCCCACCCCCCGCTTTTTCCGTACGGTGGCAGACACTGAGATCGAAAGCAAATGGGTGTCATTGAAATGCAGTAACAGGGTGATAACAGCCGTGTTCGAAGTGTGTAGGGGCTTATAGTAGAGCAGAAGCACGTCACGCAATTCACCTGAGTTCGGAGGATCGGGAGTACCAGGGCCCATAGCGGAGAAGCGGAAGAGCGGAGTTATGTGTCTCTTCTCAAAGGCCGGGAAGCTGGGGGGCAGCAGGACCCCTTAGAGCGGCTAATGTGAGCCTTCTCCGGACATAGATCACCCGGACTTATGACTGGAGCTCCCGGACCTCTGGGCACACACATATGTGAATGAGTGGATGAGCTAATGTTGGTTTGGTTGTGGAAACGTTTCGGCCAATGCTATTAGCACAGCTATGATGAGTTCAGGTGTGTCTGTGTGTGTTTGTGTGTTTGTGTGTGTGTGTGTGTGTGTGTGTGTGCGTGTGTTTGTGTGTGTGTGAGAGTTTGTTTTTGTGGGTTGGGGGGGGTTCCCGCGGACACGGAGTACCAGGGCCTGGAGCGGATGAGGTGAGGAGCGGAGGAGAGCAGAAGCCCGGACCGTGATTCGCTTGTGTCCAGCGGTTCGGGAGTTCCAGGGCCCGAAACGGAGGAGCGGAGGAGCGGAGGACGGCAAAACCCCTTTCTGCAATTCGCCTGAGTCCGGCGGATCGGTAATACCTGGTTCCGCAGCGGAGGAGCGGAGGAGTGGAGGAGATGTTTCTCTTCTCAGAGGCGGCGAGGAGGGGGGGAGAGGGACAGGACCCCTTACCCTTACCCCCCCCGGACGTTTGAGTGGAGCTCCCGGACCTCCGGGCACGCACATGCGAATGACTGGATCACAGGGAGTGCCAGGGCCTGGAGCGGATGAGCAGAGGAGAGGCGGAGGGCAGAAGCCCGGCCCTGTTCAAGAGTTCCAGGGTCCAAAGCGGGGGAGCGAAGAAGCGGAGGAGGGGAGGAGAGCAGAAGAGCAAAAAAACTGGCCCGGAATTCACCGAAGTCCCGCGGATCGGGAGTTCCAGGGCCCGGAGCGGA
>NW_028234000.1:312500-325000 GCF_037954325.1 Fistularia commersonii
CACTACACCCATTTCCATCCCTTTTGCAAAATCTACCACCATCTGTCCCTCTGCATTCCTATCCTGGATACCATATCTGCCCATCACTTCTTCATCCCCTCTATTGCCTTCACCAACATGTCCATTGAAGTCTGCACCAATTACCACTCTCTCATTTCTGGGAATATTCTGCATCACTTCATCCAACTCATTCCAGAACTTCTCCTTCTCTTCAGGTTCACATCCCACCTGTGGCGCATAGCCACTAACAACACTGAGCATCACACCTTCAATTTCCAATTTCAGACTCATAAGTCTATCTGACATTCTTTTCACCTCTAGGACGTTCCTTACAAACTCCTCCTTCAAGATGACTCCTACTCCATTTCTCTTCTTGTCAGCACCATAATAGTATAACTTAAAGCCTGCTCCTAAGCTTCTAGCCTTACTACCCTTCCACCTGGTCTCCTGGACACACAGTATATCCAGCTTCCTTCTCTGCATCGTGTCCATCAACTCTCTACCTTTTCCTGTCATAGTCCCAATATTCAAAGTCCCTACTCTCAGTCCCAGGCTCTTTCCTTTCCTCCTCTCTCTCTGCTTCCGAACACGCACTCCTCCTCTTCTTCTTCTTCTTGTTCTTCGACCCACAGTAGCCCGATTTCCATTAGTACCCTGTAGGTCATCAGTACCAATGGCGGTCGTTGTTAACCCGGTCCGCGACCCATCCGGTATGGTATAGTTATGGTTGACTCGCATGTTTGGTTTTGGCAAACGTTTTACGCCGGATGCCCCTCCTGACGCAACCCTCTGCATTTATCCGGGCTTGGGACCGGCACAGGGAGACACTGCTCCGTGCCCCCCCCCCCCCCCCCCCCCCCCCCCAAAAGGCAGGCTTGGAGAGACACGGGCCAGTGCCGCCCTGAGGCTGCATTACCCTCTCTTTCTTACATTTATTATAAAAATATGCTTATCTTCCTTTTAGCTCATCACACATGTCTTTATGATTTTCAGTCCATGCCTCAGCCGGCCTGAAGCTCCACTGATGCGCATGTGCGGATGCCTCTATCTAGCGGACATAAAATAAAGACAATCATTCAAATGTGAATGAGTCGGCGTGATGCTCCGGGATGTGTGGAGCTCAGGGAGCTCCACGAGTGAGGGAGTTAAGTTAGGGCGGGGGTGCAAGTAGGCTCTAGGATTCCCCGAGTCGGGGCGAGCGATGGGTTTAGAGGCGTATCGCATTGAAGATAATGGCCGCATATCCTTCTTGGACTTTTCTAAAGCCTTTGACTCGGTCGAACATCCATTTATCATAGCAACGCTCGAACATTTTGGATTTGGTTAAATATTCAGGAATGTGATCCGTGGGCTCTATGAGAATATTCATAGCTGTGTCACCCTGCCAAGCGGCACCACTCCGAGCTTCCATGTTGATGTGGGAATCCCCCAAGGTTGCCCCATCTCACCCTATTTATTTATAATTGCTACCGAAATGCTAGCCGTTTATGTTGAAAAGAGCAACGATATCCAAAAGTTAGACGTGCTGGGGACTGAAATTGTTATTAGCCTGCTGGCAGATGACACAACCTTAGTTTTGAAAAATGAACATCAAGTCCCAATAAGTGCCGAAAACAACCAAAACATTCTCCAAGGCTTCAGGATTGTCATTAAACTTAAAGAAATGCAAACTTCTTGCGCTGCATGACTCGCCACTAAAGGAAATCAGCGATGTTTCCATGAAATCAGAAATAAAATACTTGAGCATTTTCCTATCCAAGGACCAAACGTTAAATCAATCCAGGAACATTGAATCTAAACTGAATCAAAGTAAAGCTTAATTCTAATATATGGCTCCAGAGAGATTTATCAATATTAGGCCGGATATATTTGACTAAAATGGATGTGTTTATCCAGATGTATATACCCAGCGTATTCCAATGCTGCTCCAAATCAACTCGTAAAATCTGTTAACCAAATCAATTTCAACTTTATCTGGAGGAACAGACCACACCATCTAAGAAAAATCACATATGGTGAAAGAAACAAGTGAAGGAGGGCTGAAAGTGATAGAGTCGGACTGCTTGAATGGGACATTGAAGGTGAACTGGTTGAAATCCTGGATCAAACCTCATCGTTCTTTCTGGTATTGTACTCCAAACTACTTATTCAACAAAGTCGGCGGCCTGAGTCTTCTGCTTATCTCTGACTTGGATATCAACAAGATTCCTGTCAAATGTTCAGAGTTCCATAAACAAATATTATTATACTGGAAAATGATATACGTACACAATTTCTCACCACACAGTATAATAGTTTGGAACAATCGATATGTACTGCATGGCAACAAACCTCTGTTTTACAAGGAATGCTTTGAGAAAGGTATATGGTCGATAATTGACTTGATGGATGACACTGGCAGTCCTCTGGACAATGAGCAGTTCTGTACTACACACAGATTCAAGCCTCCCATATTAGAGTTGCTAAAGTTACGAAACGCACTGCCTCGACAATTTGTATTCCTGACCAAAAATATAATGACGCACCGAACCGTACAACCACAGTTACCCCGACTATCACTCCAGGGAATCTCAATTGTGGACAAAAAGCGCGGCAACTCCTTTATTAGGAAATGTTTCACAGGAAACTTATTCCCTGGACGTCAAAAAAAAAAAAAAGGATATTTAAAATTAATTTGATGAGGAATCGATTGCCACGCTGCGAACCATGTATCTGACTCTACCCATACCCCCAAGGCAAAAGAGACCCACTTCAAAATTATGACTGACATCTACCCATCTAAGGAATTATCGAGGGTACGCTTTAATTTTGAAGATAATATTTGTACATTTTGTGAAGACAACATTGAAACCACTGACCATATATTTTTTCTCCTTCTCATTCCATCGTCACCAGTTTCCTTCTCAAAAGATGATATAACATTCTGTTTACTTATAAGCAACATAACAGATGAACTCTGTGTCAATGTTCTTTTAGGCCTGGCCAAGTTCTTCATTCACAAGAACAGAATGCAAAAATGCTCCCCAAATTTTAATGTCTTCATAAACGATTTTGAAATATAAAAAAAAAAAAAAAAATCCTTAAAACTTATGGAAAAATCCAAAAACTAAAAAATATAGTTACCCATGTCCGAGGTTCCTTTTTTTTTTGGTAAAAAAAAAAAACAAAAAAAAAAAAACAACTTGATTACATGTTACATTCCCCTTGCAATTTTTTTTTTTTTTTTTTCGTTTTAATTTCTTATTTGTCTATCTATTGATTTAATTACTTCCTTTTAATTTCTTTTTTTGTCTCGCACTGTAAATTTCTCACAAACCTGTAACACTATTAACTTCTCATTACATACAGAACAAATGTCCTGATGTCCGTTGCTTCCTCATCCCTGGTTGTTTCATTGACATTCAGTTCTACCTTGCTATGTTTATTTGTACATCTGTATATTTGGGTGTACTATTTATGTTCAATTAAAAACAGTTTGATGTCTGAGATTCCTTGTGAACCGCCAACTTAATTACATGTTATATTCCCCTCACAATTTTTTTTTTTCGTTTTTAATTTTATTTTTCTATCTATTTATTTAATTATATCCTTTTAATTTTCTTTTTTTGTCTAGCATTAAAAATTTCTCGCAAACCGTAAACACTATTAACTTCTGATTACTTACACCACGAATGCGCTTATGCCCCCCCACCCATCCCGCTTTTTCCGTACGGAGGCAGACACTGAGATCGAAAGCAAATGGGTGTCATTGAAATGCAGTAACAGGGTGATAACAGCCGTGTTCGAAGTGTGTAGGGGCTTATAGGAGAGCAGAAGCACGTCACGCAATTCACCTGAGTTCGGAGGATCGGGAGTACCAGGGCCCATAGCGGAGAAGCGGAAGAGCGGAGTTATGTGTCTCTTCTCAAAGGCCGGGAAGCTGGGGGGCAGCAGGACCCCTTAGAGCGGCTAATGTGAGCCTTCTCCGGACATAGATCACCCGGACTTATGACTGGAGCTCCCGGACCTCCGGGCACACACATATGTGAATGAGTGGATGAGCTAATGTCGGTTTGGTTGTGGATACGTTTCGGCCAATGCTATCAGCACAGCTATGATTATCCCCAGAACGTTGAGAACGAGCTCCCGGAACTCCAGACATGCGTATATAAAAGAGTGGAATTAAGGTGTGTGTGTGTGTGTGTGTGTGTGTGTGTGTGTGTGTGTGTGTGTGTGTATACGTGTGGGACAGAAGTAATGTTGGGGACAGAAATTGTTATTAGCCTGCTGGCAGATGACACAACCTTAGTTTTGAAAAATGAACATCAAGTCCCAATAAGTGCTGAAAAAAACCAAAACATTCTCCAAGGCTTCAGGATTGTCATTAAACTTAAAGAAATGCAAACTTCTTGCGCTGCATGACTCGCCACTAAAGGAAATCAGCGATGTTTCTATGAAATCAGAAATAAAATACTTGAGCATTTTCCTATCCAAGGACCAAACGTTAAATCAATCCAGGAACATTGAATCTAAACTGAATCAAAGTAAAGCTTAATTCTAATATATGGCTCCAGAGAGATTTATCAATATTAGGCCGGATATATTTGACTAAAATGGATGTGTTTATCCAGATGTATATACCCAGCGTATTCCAATGCTGCTCCAAATCAACTCGTAAAATCTGTTAACCAAATCAATTTCAACTTTATCTGGAGGAACAGACCACACCATCTAAGAAAAATCACATATGGTGAAAGAAACAAGTGAAGGAGGGCTGAAAGTGATAGAGTTGGACTGCTTGAATGGGACATTGAAGGTGAACTGGTTGAAATCCTGGATCAAACCTCATCGTTCTTTCTGGTATTGTACTCCAAACTACTTATTCAACAAAGTCGGCGGCCTGAGTCTTCTGCTTATCTCTGACTTGGATATCAACAAGATTCCTGTCAAATGTTCAGAGTTCCATAAACAAATATTATTATACTGGAAAATGATATACGTACACAATTTCTCACCACACAGTATAATAGTTTGGAACAATCGATATGTACTGCATGGCAACAAACCTCTGTTTTACAAGGAATGCTTTGAGAAAGGTATATGGTCAATAATTGACTTGATGGATGACACTGGCAGTCCTCTGGACAATGAGCAGTTCTGTACTACACACAGATTCAAGCCTCCCATATTAGAGTTGCTAAAGTTACGAAACGCACTGCCTCGACAATTTGTATTCCTGACCAAAAATATAATGACGCACCGAACCGTACAACCACAGTTACCCCGACTATCACTCCAGGGAATCTCAATTGTGGACAGAAAGCGCAGCAACTCCTTTATTAGGAAATGTTTCACAGGAAACTTATTCCCTGGACGTCAAAAAAAAAAAAAAAGGATATTTTAAATAAATTTGATGAGGAATCGATTGCCACGCTGCGAACTATGTATCTGACTCTACCCATACCCTCAAGGCAAAAGAGACCCACTTCAAAATTATGACTGACATCTACCCATCTAAGGAATTATCGAGGGTACGCTTTAATTTTGAAGATAATATTTGTACATTTTGTGAAGACAACATTGAAACCACTGACCATATATTTTTTCTCCTTCTCATTCCATCGTCACCAGTTTCCTTCTCAAAAGATGATATAACATTCTGTTTACTTATAAGCAACATAACAGATGAACTCTGTTTCAATGTTCTTTTAGGCCTGGCCAAGTTCTTCATTCACAAGAACAGAATGCAAAAATGCTCCCCAAATTTTAATGTCTTCATAAACGATTTTGAAATATAAAAAAAAAAAAAAAAATCCTTAAAACTTATGGAAAAATCCGAAAACAAAAAAATATAGTTACCCATGTCCGAGGTTCCTTTTTTTTTTGGTAAAAAAAAAAAAAAAAACAAAAAAAACAACTTGATTACATGTTACATTCCCCTTGCAATTTTTTTTTTTTTTTTTCGTTTTAATTTCTTATTTGTCTATCTATTGATTTAATTACTTCCTTTTAATTTCTTTTTTTGTCTCGCACTGTAAATTTCTCACAAACCTGTAACACTATTAACTTCTCATTACATACAGAACAAATGTCCTGATGTCCGTTGCTTCCTCATCCCTGGTTGTTTCATTGACATTCAGTTCTACCTTGCTATGTTTATTTGTACATTTGTATATTTGGGTGTACTATTTATGTTCAATTAAAAACAGTTTGATGTCTGAGATTCCTTGTGAACCGCCAACTTAATTACATGTTATATTCCCCTCACAATTTTTTTTTTTCGTTTTTAATTTTATTTTTCTATCTATTTATTTAATTATATCCTTCTAATTTTCTTTTTTTGTCTAGCATTAAAAATTTCTCGCAAACCGTTAACACTATTAACTTCTGATTACTTACACCACGAATGCGCTTATGCCCCCCCACCCATCCCGCTTTTTCCGTACGGAGGCAGACACTGAGATCGAAAGCAAATGGGTGTCATTGAAATGCAGTAACAGGGTGATAACAGCCGTGTTCGAAGTGTGTAGGGGCTTATAGGAGAGCAGAAGCACGTCACGCAATTCACCTGAGTTCGGAGGATCGGGAGTACCAGGGCCCATAGCGGAGAAGCGGAAGAGCGGAGTTATGTGTCTCTTCTCAAAGGCGGGGAAACTGGGGGGCAGCAGGACCCCTTAGACCGGCTAATGTGAGTCTTCTCCGGACATAGATCACCCGGACTTATGACTGGAGCTCCCGGACCTCTGGGCACACACATATGTGAATGAGTGGATGAGCTAATGTTGGTTTGGTTGTGGATACGTTTCGGCCAATGCTATCAGCACAGCTATGATTATCCCCAGAACGTTGAGAACGAGCTCCCGGAACTCCAGACATGCGTATATAAAAGAGTGGAATTAAGGTGTGTGTGTGTGTGTGTGTGTGTGTGTGTGTGTGTGTGTGTGTGTGTGTATACGTGTGGGACAGAAGTAATGTTGGGGACAGAAATTGTTATTAGCCTGCTGGCAGATGACACAACCTTAGTTTTGAAAAATGAACATCAAGTCCCAATAAGTGCTGAAAAAAACCAAAACATTCTCCAAGGCTTCAGGATTGTCATTAAACTTAAAGAAATGCAAACTTCTTGCGCTGCATGACTCGCCACTAAAGGAAATCAGCGATGTTTCTATGAAATCAGAAATAAAATACTTGAGCATTTTCCTATCCAAGGACCAAACGTTAAATCAATCCAGGAACATTGAATCTAAACTGAATCAAAGTAAAGCTTAATTCTAATATATGGCTCCAGAGAGATTTATCAATATTAGGCCGGATATATTTGACTAAAATGGATGTGTTTATCCAGATGTATATACCCAGCGTATTCCAATGCTGCTCCAAATCAACTCTTAAAATCTGTTAACCAAATCAATTTCAACTTTATCTGGAGGAACAGACCACACCATCTAAGAAAAATCACATATGGTGAAAGAAACAAGTGAAGGAGGGCTGAAAGTGATAGAGTTGGACTGCTTGAATGGGACATTGAAGGTGAACTGGTTGAAATCCTGGATCAAACCTCATCGTTCTTTCTGGTATTGTACTCCAAACTACTTATTCAACAAAGTCGGCGGCCTGAGTCTTCTGCTTATCTCTGACTTGGATATCAACAAGATTCCTGTCAAATGTTCAGAGTTCCATAAACAAATATTATTATACTGGAAAATGATATACGTACACAATTTCTCACCACACAGTATAATAGTTTGGAACAATCGATATGTACTGCATGGCAACAAACCTCTGTTTTACAAGGAATGCTTTGAGAAAGGTATATGGTCAATAATTGACTTGATGGATGACACTGGCAGTCCTCTGGACAATGAGCAGTTCTGTACTACACACAGATTCAAGCCTCCCATATTAGAGTTGCTAAAGTTACGAAACGCACTGCCTCGACAATTTGTATTCCTGACCAAAAATATAATGACGCACCGAACCGTACAACCACAGTTACCCCGACTATCACTCCAGGGAATCTCAATTGTGGACAGAAAGCGCAGCAACTCCTTTATTAGGAAATGTTTCACAGGAAACTTATTCCCTGGACGTCAAAAAAAAAAAAAAGGATATTTTAAATAAATTTGATGAGGAATCGATTGCCACGCTGCGAACTATGTATCTGACTCTACCCATACCCCCAAGGCAAAAGAGACCCACTTCAAAATTATGACTGACATCTACCCATCTAAGGAATTATCGAGGGTACGCTTTAATTTTGAAGATAATATTTGTACATTTTGTGAAGACAACATTGAAACCACTGACCATATATTTTTTCTCCTTCTCATTCCATCGTCACCAGTTTCCTTCTCAAAAGATGATATAACATTCTGTTTACTTATAAGCAACATAACAGATGAACTCTGTTTCAATGTTCTTTTAGGCCTGGCCAAGTTCTTCATTCACAAGAACAGAATGCAAAAATGCTCCCCAAATTTTAATGTCTTCATAAACGATTTTGAAATATAAAAAAAAAAAAAAAATCCTTAAAACTTATGGAAAAATCCGAAAACAAAAAAATATAGTTACCCATGTCCGAGGTTCCTTTTTTTTTTGGTAAAAAAAAAAAAAAAAACAAAAAAAAACAACTTGATTACATGTTACATTCCCCTTGCAATTTTTTTTTTTTTTTCGTTTTAATTTCTTATTTGTCTATCTATTGATTTAATTACTTCCTTTTAATTTCTTTTTTTGTCTCGCACTGTAAATTTCTCACAAACCTGTAACACTATTAACTTCTCATTACATACAGAACAAATGTCCTGATGTCCGTTGCTTCCTCATCCCTGGTTGTTTCATTGACATTCAGTTCTACCTTGCTATGTTTATTTGTACATTTGTATATTTGGGTGTACTATTTATGTTCAATTAAAAACAGTTTGATGTCTGAGATTCCTTGTGAACCGCCAACTTAATTACATGTTATATTCCCCTCACAATTTTTTTTTTTCGTTTTTAATTTTATTTTTCTATCTATTTATTTAATTATATCCTTCTAATTTTCTTTTTTTGTCTAGCATTAAAAAATTCTCGCAAACCGTTAACACTATTAACTTCTGATTACTTACAGCACGAATGCGCTTATGCCCCCCCACCCATCCCGCTTTTTCCGTACGGAGGCAGACACTGAGATCGAAAGCAAATGGGTGTCATTGAAATGCAGTAACAGGGTGATAACAGCCGTGTTCGAAGTGTGTAGGGGCTTATAGGAGAGCAGAAGCACGTCACGCAATTCACCTGAGTTCGGAGGATCGGGAGTACCAGGGCCCATAGCGGAGAAGCGGAAGAGCGGAGTTATGTGTCTCTTCTCAAAGGCGGGGAAGCTGGGGGGCAGCAGGACCCCTTAGACCGGCTAAGGTGAGCCTACTCCGGACAGAGATCACCCGGAGTTATGACTGGAGCTCCCGGACCTCTGGGCACACACATATGTGAATGACTGGATGAGCTAATGTTGGTTTGGTTGTGGATACGTTTCGGCCAATGCTATCAGCACAGCGATGATGAGTTCAGGTGTGTCTGTGTGTGTTTGTGTGTTTGTGTGTGTGTGTGTGTGTGTGTGTGTGTGTGCGTGTGTTTGTGTGTGTGTGAGAGTTTGTTTTTGTGGGTTGGGGGGGGTTCCCGCGGACACGGAGTACCAGGGCCTGGAGCGGATGAGGTGAGGAGCGGAGGAGAGCAGAAGCCCGGACCGTGATTCGCTTGTGTCCAGCGGTTCGGGAGTTCCAGGGCCCGAAACGGAGGAGCGGAGGAGCGGAGGAGCGGAGGAGCGGAGGAGCGGAGGAGCGGAGGAGCGGAGGAGCGGAGGAGCGGAGGACAGCAAAACCCCTTTCTGCAATTCGCCTGAGTCCGGCGGATCGGTAGTACCTGGTTCCGCAGCGGATGAGCGGAGGAGTGGAGGAGATGTTTCTCTTCTCAGAGGCGGCGAGGGGGGGGGGGCAGGACCCCTTACCCTTATCCCCCCCGGACGTTTGAGTGGAGCTCCCGGACCTCCGGGCACGCACATGCGAATGACTGGATCACAGGGAGTGCCAGGGCCTGGAGCGGATGAGCAGAGGAGAGGCGGAGGGCAGAAGCCCGGCCCTGTTCAAGAGTTCCAGGGTCCAAAGCGGGGGAGCGAAGAAGCGGAGGAGGGGAGGAGAGCAGAAGAGCAAAAAACTGGCCCGGAATTCACCGAAGTCCCGCGGATCGGGAGTTCCAGGGCCCGGAGCGGAAGAGCGGAGGAGCGGAGGAGAGGAGGAGCGGAGCAAAGCTAAGCCCGTCTTAACAACAAGGAAATTACAGATGAGGCTATAATTTCTAATGAAAACTTTAAATTCTATAGCCACGTATACACTTCGACATTGTCAAAAAGCGATTGTGACTCCTTTCCATTAAATATTCCTCAATATATCCCAAAAATAAACAACAAACAATATATGATTGTTTATATATGTTTATATATAAACAACAAAAAATATACAGTTTGATGTCTGAGATTCCTTGTGAATCGCCAACTTAATTACATGTCGTATTCCCCTTGCATTTTTTTTTTTTGGTTTTAATTTCATTTGTCTATCTATTTATCTAATTATTTCCTTTTAATTTCGTTTTTTGTCTAGCACTGTAAATTTCTCACAAACCTGTAACACTATTAACTTCTCATTACATACAGAACAAATGTCCTCATGTCCGTTGCTTCCTCATGCCTGGTTGTTTCATTGACATTCAGTTCTACCTTGCTATGTTTATTTGTACATTTGTATATTTGGGTGTACTATTTATGTTCAATTAAAAACAGTTTGATGTCTGAGATTCCCTGTGAACCGCCAACTTAATTACATGTTATATTCCCCTCACAATTTTTTTTTTTCGTTTTTAATTTTATTTTTCTATCTATTTATTTAATTATATCCTTTTAATTTTCTTTTTTTGTCTAGCATTAAAAATTTCTCGCAAACCGTTAACACTATTAACTTCTGATTACTTACAGCACGAATGCGCTTATGCCCCCCCACCCCCCACCCCCCGCTTTTTGCGTACGCTGGCAGACACTGAGATCGAAAGCAAATGGGTGTCATTGAAATGCAGTAACAGGGTGATAACAGCCGTGTTCGAAGTGTGTAGGGGCTTATAGGAGAGCAGAAGCACGTCACGCAATTCACCTGAGTTCGGAGGATCGGGAGTACCAGGGCCCATAGCGGAGAAGCGGAAGAGCGGAGTTATGTGTCTCTTCTCAAAGGCCGGGAAGCTGGGGGGCAGCAGGACCCCTTAGAGCGGCTAATGTGAGCCTTCTCCGGACATAGATCACCCGGACTTATGACTGGAGCTCCCGGACCTCTGGGCACACACATATGTGAATGAGTGGATGAGCTAATGTTGGTTTGGTTGTGGAAACGTTTCGGCCAATGCTATTAGCACAGCTATGATGAGTTCAGGTGTGTCTGTGTGTGTTTGTGTGTTTGTGTGTGTGTATGCGTGTGTATGTGTGTGTGTGTGTGTGTGTGTGTGTGTGCGTGTGTTTGTGTGTGTGTGAGAGTTTGTTTTTGTGGGTTGGGGGGGGTTCCCGCGGACACGGAGTACCAGGGCCTGGAGCGGATGAGGTGAGGAGCGGAGGAGAGCAGAAGCCCGGACCGTGATTCGCTTGTGTCCAGCGGTTCGGGAGTTCCAGGGCCCGAAACGGAGGAGCGGAGGAGCGGAGGACGGCAAAACCCCTTTCTGCAATTCGCCTGAGTCCGGCGGATCGGTAATACCTGGTTCCGCAGCGGAGGAGCGGAGGAGTGGAGGAGATGTTTCTCTTCTCAGAGGCGGCGAGGGGGGGGGACAGGACCCCTTACCCTTACCCCCCCCGGACGTTTGAGTGGAGCTCCCGGACCTCCGGGCACGCACATGCGAATGACTGGATCACAGGGAGTGCCAGGGCCTGGAGCGGATGAGCAGAGGAGAGGCGGAGGGCAGAAGCCCGGCCCTGTTCAAGAGTTCCAGGGTCCAAAGCGGGGGAGCGAAGAAGCGGAGGAGGGGAGGAGAGCAGAAGAGCAAAAAACTGGCCCGGAATTCACCGAAGTCCCGCGGATCGGGAGTTCCAGGGCCCGGAGCGGAAGAGCGGAGGAGAGGAGGAGCGGAGCAAAGCGGAAGCCCGTCTTAACAACAAGGAAATTACAGATGAGGCTATCATTTCCAATGAAAACTTTAAATTCTATAGCCACGTATACACTTCGACATTGTCAAAAAGCGATTGTGACTCCTTTCCATTAAATATTCCTCAATATATCCCAAAAATAAACAACAAACAATATATGTTTGTTTATATATGTTTATATATAAACAACAAAAAATATACAGTTTGATGTCTGAGATTCCTTGTGAATCGCCAACTTAATTACATGTCGTATTCCCCTTGCATTTTTTTTTTTCGGTTTTAATTTCATTGGTCTATCTATTTATTTAATTATTTCCTTTTAATTACTTTTTTTGTCTAGCACTGTAAATTTCTCACAAACCGTTAA
>NW_028234000.1:335000-345000 GCF_037954325.1 Fistularia commersonii
CTCATTTCTGGGAATATTCTGCATCACTTCATCCAACTCATTCCAGAACTTCTCCTTCTCTTCAGGTTCACATCCCACCTGTGGCGCATAGCCACTAACAACACTGAGCATCACACCTTCAATTTCCAATTTCAGACTCATAAGTCTATCTGACATTCTTTTCACCTCTAGGACGTTCCTTACAAACTCCTCCTTCAAGATGACTCCTACTCCATTTCTCTTCTTGTCAGCACCATAATAGTATAACTTAAAGCCTGCTCCTAAGCTTCTAGCCTTACTACCCTTCCACCTGGTCTCCTGGACACACAGTATATCCAGCTTCCTTCTCTGCATCGTGTCCATCAACTCTCTACCTTTTCCTGTCATAGTCCCAATATTCAAAGTCCCTACTCTCAGTCCCAGGCTCTTTCCTTTCCTCCTCTCTCTCTGCTTCCGAACACGCACTCCTCCTCTTCTTCTTCTTCTTGTTCTTCGACCCACAGTAGCCCGATTTCCATTAGTACCCTGTAGGTCATCAGTACCAATGGCGGTCGTTGTTAACCCGGTCCGCGACCCATCCGGTATGGTATAGTTATGGTTGACTCGCATGTTTGGTTTTGGCAAACGTTTTACGCCGGATGCCCCTCCTGACGCAACCCTCTGCATTTATCCGGGCTTGGGACCGGCACAGGGAGACACTGCTCCGTGCCCCCCCCCCCCCCCCCCCCCCCCCAAAGGCAGGCTTGGAGAGACACGGGCCAGTGCCGCCCTGAGGCTGCATTACCCTCTCTTTCTTACATTTATTATAAAAATATGCTTATCTTCCTTTTAGCTCATCACACATGTCTTTATGATTTTCAGTCCATGCCTCAGCCGGCCTGAAGCTCCACTGATGCGCATGTGCGGATGCCTCTATCTAGCGGACATAAAATAAAGACAATCATTCAAATGTGAATGAGTCGGCGTGATGCTCCGGGATGTGTGGAGCTCAGGGAGCTCCACGAGTGAGGGCGTTAAGTTAGGGCGGGGGTGCAAGTAGGCTCTAGGATTCCCCGAGTCGGGGCGAGCGATGGGTTTAGAGGCGTATCGCATTGAAGATAATGGCCGCATATCCTTCTTGGACTTTTCTAAAGCCTTTGACTCGGTCGAACATCCATTTATCATAGCAACGCTCGAACATTTTGGATTTGGTTAAATATTCAGGAATGTGATCCGTGGGCTCTATGAGAATATTCATAGCTGTGTCACCCTGCCAAGCGGCACCACTCCGAGCTTCCATGTTGATGTGGGAATCCCCCAAGGTTGCCCCATCTCACCCTATTTATTTATAATTGCTACCGAAATGCTAGCCGTTTATGTTGAAAAGAGCAACGATATCCAAAAGTTAGACGTGCTGGGGACTGAAATTGTTATTAGCCTGCTGGCAGATGACACAACCTTAGTTTTGAAAAATGAACATCAAGTCCCAATAAGTGCCGAAAACAACCAAAACATTCTCCAAGGCTTCAGGATTGTCATTAAACTTAAAGAAATGCAAACTTCTTGCGCTGCATGACTCGCCACTAAAGGAAATCAGCGATGTTTCCATGAAATCAGAAATAAAATACTTGAGCATTTTCCTATCCAAGGACCAAACGTTAAATCAATCCAGGAACATTGAATCTAAACTGAATCAAAGTAAAGCTTAATTCTAATATATGGCTCCAGAGAGATTTATCAATATTAGGCCGGATATATTTGACTAAAATGGATGTGTTTATCCAGATGTATATACCCAGCGTATTCCAATGCTGCTCCAAATCAACTCGTAAAATCTGTTAACCAAATCAATTTCAACTTTATCTGGAGGAACAGACCACACCATCTAAGAAAAATCACATATGGTGAAAGAAACAAGTGAAGGAGGGCTGAAAGTGATAGAGTCGGACTGCTTGAATGGGACATTGAAGGTGAACTGGTTGAAATCCTGGATCAAACCTCATCGTTCTTTCTGGTATTGTACTCCAAACTACTTATTCAACAAAGTCGGCGGCCTGAGTCTTCTGCTTATCTCTGACTTGGATATCAACAAGATTCCTGTCAAATGTTCAGAGTTCCATAAACAAATATTATTATACTGGAAAATGATATACGTACACAATTTCTCACCACACAGTATAATAGTTTGGAACAATCGATATGTACTGCATGGCAACAAACCTCTGTTTTACAAGGAATGCTTTGAGAAAGGTATATGGTCGATAATTGACTTGATGGATGACACTGGCAGTCCTCTGGACAATGAGCAGTTCTGTACTACACACAGATTCAAGCCTCCCATATTAGAGTTGCTAAAGTTACGAAACGCACTGCCTCGACAATTTGTATTCCTGACCAAAAATATAATGACGCACCGAACCGTACAACCACAGTTACCCCGACTATCACTCCAGGGAATCTCAATTGTGGACAGAAAGCGCGGCAACTCCTTTATTAGGAAATGTTTCACAGGAAACTTATTCCCTGGACGTCAAAAAAAAAAAAAAAGGATATTTTAAATAAATTTGATGAGGAATCGATTGCCACGCTGCGAACCATGTATCTGACTCTACCCATACCCCCAAGGCAAAAGAGACCCACTTCAAAATTATGACTGACATCTACCCATCTAAGGAATTATCGAGGGTACGCTTTAATTTTGAAGATAATATTTGTACATTTTGTGAAGACAACATTGAAACCACTGACCATATATTTTTTCTCCTTCTCATTCCATCGTCACCAGTTTCCTTCTCAAAAGATGATATAACATTCTGTTTACTTATAAGCAACATAACAGATGAACTCTGTGTCAATGTTCTTTTAGGCCTGGCCAAGTTCTTCATTCACAAGAACAGAATGCAAAAATGCTCCCCAAATTTTAATGTCTTCATAAACGATTTTGAAATATAAAAAAAAAAAAAAAAAAATCCTTAAAACTTATGGAAAAATCCGAAAACAAAAAAATATAGTTACCCATGTCCGATTTCTTATTTGTCTATCTATTGATTTAATTACTTCCTTTTAATTTCTTTTTTTGTCTCGCACTGTAAATTTCTCACAAACCTGTAACACTATTAACTTCTCATTACATACAGAACAAATGTCCTGATGTCCGTTGCTTCCTCATCCCTGGTTGTTTCATTGACATTCAGTTCTACCTTGCTATGTTTATTTGTACATTTGTATATTTGGGTGTACTATTTATGTTCAATTAAAAACAGTTTGATGTCTGAGATTCCTTGTGAACCGCCAACTTAATTACATGTTATATTCCCCTCACAATTTTTTTTTTTCGTTTTTAATTTTATTTTTCTATCTATTTATTTAATTATATCCTTCTAATTTTCTTTTTTTGTCTAGCATTAAAAATTTCTCGCAAACCGTTAACACTATTAACTTCTGATTACTTACAGCACGAATGCGCTTATGCCCCCCCACCCATCCCGCTTTTTCCGTACGGAGGCAGACACTGAGATCGAAAGCAAATGGGTGTCATTGAAATGCAGTAACAGGGTGATAACAGCCGTGTTCGAAGTGTGTAGGGGCTTATAGGAGAGCAGAAGCACGTCACGCAATTCACCTGAGTTCGGAGGATCGGGAGTACCAGGGCCCATAGCGGAGAAGCGGAAGAGCGGAGTTATGTGTCTCTTCTCAAAGGCGGGGAAGCTGGGGGGCAGCAGGACCCCTTAGAGCGGCTAATGTGAGCCTACTCCGGACAGAGATCACCCGGAGTTATGACTGGAGCTCCCGGACCTCTGGGCACACACATATGTGAATGACTGGATGAGCTAATGTTGGTTTGGTTGTGGATACGTTTCGGCCAATGCTATCAGCACAGCGATGATGAGTTCAGGTGTGTCTGTGTGTGTTTGTGTGTTTGTGTGTGTGTGTGTGTGTGTGTGTGTGTGTGTGTGCGTGTGTTTGTGTGTGTGTGAGAGTTTGTTTTTGTGGGTTGGGGGGGGTTCCCGCGGACACGGAGTACCAGGGCCTGGAGCGGATGAGGTGAGGAGCGGAGGAGAGCAGAAGCCCGGACCGTGATTCGCTTGTGTCCAGCGGTTCGGGAGTTCCAGGGCCCGAAACGGAGGAGCGGAGGAGCGGAGGAGCGGAGGAGCGGAGGAGCGGAGGAGCGGAGGACAGCAAAACCCCTTTCTGCAATTCGCCTGAGTCCGGCGGATCGGTAGTACCTGGTTCCGCAGCGGATGAGCGGAGGAGTGGAGGAGATGTTTCTCTTCTCAGAGGCGGCGAGGGGGGGGGGGCAGGACCCCTTACCCTTATCCCCCCCGGACGTTTGAGTGGAGCTCCCGGACCTCCGGGCACGCACATGCGAATGACTGGATCACAGGGAGTGCCAGGGCCTGGAGCGGATGAGCAGAGGAGAGGCGGAGGGCAGAAGCCCGGCCCTGTTCAAGAGTTCCAGGGTCCAAAGCGGGGGAGCGAAGAAGCGGAGGAGGGGAGGAGAGCAGAAGAGCAAAAAACTGGCCCGGAATTCACCGAAGTCCCGCGGATCGGGAGTTCCAGGGCCCGGAGCGGAAGAGCGGAGGAGCGGAGGAGAGGAGGAGCGGAGCAAAGCTAAGCCCGTCTTAACAACAAGGAAATTACAGATGAGGCTATAATTTCTAATGAAAACTTTAAATTCTATAGCCACGTATACACTTCGACATTGTCAAAAAGCGATTGTGACTCCTTTCCATTAAATATTCCTCAATATATCCCAAAAATAAACAACAAACAATATATGATTGTTTATATATGTTTATATATAAACAACAAAAAATATACAGTTTGATGTCTGAGATTCCTTGTGAATCGCCAACTTAATTACATGTCGTATTCCCCTTGCATTTTTTTTTTTTTGGTTTTAATTTCATTTGTCTATCTATTTATCTAATTATTTCCTTTTAATTTCGTTTTTTGTCTAGCACTGTAAATTTCTCACAAACCTGTAACACTATTAACTTCTCATTACATACAGAACAAATGTCCTCATGTCCGTTGCTTCCTCATGCCTGGTTGTTTCATTGACATTCAGTTCTACCTTGCTATGTTTATTTGTACATTTGTATATTTGGGTGTACTATTTATGTTCAATTAAAAACAGTTTGATGTCTGAGATTCCCTGTGAACCGCCAACTTAATTACATGTTATATTCCCCTCACAATTTTTTTTTTTTCGTTTTTAATTCTATTTTTCTATCTATTTATTTAATTATATCCTTTTAATTTTCTTTTTTTGTCTAGCATTAAAAATTTCTCGCAAACCGTTAACACTATTAACTTCTGATTACTTACAGCACGAATGCGCTTATGCCCCCCCCACCCCCCACCCCCCGCTTTTCCGTACGGTGGCAGACACTGAGATCGAAAGCAAATGGGTGTCATTGAAATGCAGTAACAGGGTGATAACAGCCGTGTTCGAAATGTGTAGGGGCTTATAGGAGAGCAGAAGCACGTCACGCAATTCACCTGAGTTCGGAGGATCGGGAGTACCAGGGCCCATAGCGGAGAAGCGGAAGAGCGGAGTTATGTGTCTCTTCTCAAAGGCCGGGAAGCTGGGGGGCAGCAGGACCCCTTAGAGCGGCTAATGTGAGCCTACTCCGGACAGAGATCACCCGGAGTTATGACTGGAGCTCCCGGACCTCTGGGCACACACATATGTGAATGACTGGATGAGCTAATGTTGGTTTGGTTGTGGATACGTTTCGGCCAATGCTATCAGCACAGCGATGATGAGTTCAGGTGTGTCTGTGTGTGTTTGTGTGTTTGTGTGTGTGTGTGTGTGTGTGTGTGTGTGCGTGTGTTTGTGTGTGTGTGAGAGTTTGTTTTTGTGGGTTGGGGGGGGTTCCCGCGGAAACGGAGTACCAGGGCCTGGAGCGGATGAGGTGAGGAGCGGAGGAGAGCAGAAGCCCGGACCGTGATTCGCTTGTGTCCAGCGGTTCGGGAGTTCCAGGGCCCGAAACGGAGGAGCGGAGGAGCGGAGGAGCGGAGGAGCGGAGGAGCGGAGGACAGCAAAACCCCTTTCTGCAATTCGCCTGAGTCCGGCGGATCGGTAGTACCTGGTTCCGCAGCGGATGAGCGGAGGAGTGGAGGAGATGTTTCTCTTCTCAGAGGCGGCGAGGGGGGGGGGGCAGGACCCCTTACCCTTATCCCCCCCGGACGTTTGAGTGGAGCTCCCGGACCTCCGGGCACGCACATGCGAATGACTGGATCACAGGGAGTGCCAGGGCCTGGAGCGGATGAGCAGAGGAGAGGCGGAGGGCAGAAGCCCGGCCCTGTTCAAGAGTTCCAGGGTCCAAAGCGGGGGAGCGAAGAAGCGGAGGAGGGGAGGAGAGCAGAAGAGCAAAAAACTGGCCCGGAATTCACCGAAGTCCCGCGGATCGGGAGTTCCAGGGCCCGGAGCGGAAGAGCGGAGGAGCGGAGGAGAGGAGGAGCGGAGCAAAGCTAAGCCCGTCTTAACAACAAGGAAATTACAGATGAGGCTATAATTTCTAATGAAAACTTTAAATTCTATAGCCACGTATACACTTCGACATTGTCAAAAAGCGATTGTGACTCCTTTCCATTAAATATTCCTCAATATATCCCAAAAATAAACAACAAACAATATATGATTGTTTATATATGTTTATATATAAACAACAAAAAATATACAGTTTGATGTCTGAGATTCCTTGTGAATCGCCAACTTAATTACATGTCGTATTCCCCTTGCATTTTTTTTTTTTGGTTTTAATTTCATTTGTCTATCTATTTATCTAATTATTTCCTTTTAATTTCGTTTTTTGTCTAGCACTGTAAATTTCTCACAAACCTGTAACACTATTAACTTCTCATTACATACAGAACAAATGTCCTCATGTCCGTTGCTTCCTCATGCCTGGTTGTTTCATTGACATTCAGTTCTACCTTGCTATGTTTATTTGTACATTTGTATATTTGGGTGTACTATTTATGTTCAATTAAAAACAGTTTGATGTCTGAGATTCCCTGTGAACCGCCAACTTAATTACATGTTATATTCCCCTCACAATTTTTTTTTTTTCGTTTTTAATTTTATTTTTCTATCTATTTATTTAATTATATCCTTTTAATTTTCTTTTTTTGTCTAGCATTAAAAATTTCTCGCAAACCGTTAACACTATTAACTTCTGATTACTTACAGCACGAATGCGCTTATGCCCCCCCACCCCCCACCCCCCGCTTTTCCGTACGGTGGCAGACACTGAGATCGAAAGCAAATGGGTGTCATTGAAATGCAGTAACAGGGTGATAACAGCCGTGTTCGAAATGTGTAGGGGCTTATAGGAGAGCAGAAGCACGTCACGCAATTCACCTGAGTTCGGAGGATCGGGAGTACCAGGGCCCATAGCGGAGAAGCGGAAGAGCGGAGTTATGTGTCTCTTCTCAAAGGCCGGGAAGCTGGGGGTCAGCAGGACCCCTTAGAGCGGCTAATGTGAGCCTTCTCCGGACATAGATCACCCGGACTTATGACTGGTGCTCCCGGACCTCTGGGCACACACATATGTGAATGAGTGGATGAGCTAATGTTGGTTTGGTTGTGGAAACGTTTCGGCCAATGCTATTAGCACAGCTATGATGAGTTCAGGTGTGTCTCTGTGTGTTTGTGTGTTTGTGTGTGTGTATGCGTGTGTATGTGTGTGTGTGTGTGTGTGTGTGTGTGTGTGTGCGTGTGTTTGTGTGTGTGTGAGAGTTTGTTTTTGTGGGTTGGGGGGGGTTCCTGCGGACACGGAGTACCAGGGCCTAGAGCGGATGAGGTGAGGAGCGGAGGAGAGCAGAAGCCCGGACCGTGATTCGCTTGTGTCCAGCGGTTCGGGAGTTCCAGGGCCCGAAACGGAGGAGCGGAGGAGCGGAGGAGCGGAGGACGGCAAAACCCCTTTCTGCAATTCGCCTGAGTCCGGCGGATCGGTAATACCTGGTTCCGCAGCGGAGGAGCGGAGGAGTGGAGGAGATGTTTCTCTTCTCAGAGGCGGCGAGGGGTGGGGACAGGACCCCTTACCCTTACCCCCCCCGGACGTTTGAGTGGAGCTCCCGGACCTCCGGGCACGCACATGCGAATGACTGGATCACAGGGAGTGCCAGGGCCTGGAGCGGATGAGCAGAGGAGAGGCGGAGGGCAGAAGCCCGGCCCTGTTCAAGAGTTCCAGGGTCCAAAGCGGGGGAGCGAAGAAGCGGAGGAGGGGAGGAGAGCAGAAGAGCAAAAAACTGGCCCGGCATTCACCGAAGTCCCGCGGATCGGGAGTTCCAGGGCCCGGAGCGGAAGAGCGGAGGAGCGGAGGAGAGGAGGAGCGGAGCAAAGCGGAAGCCCGTCTTAACAACAAGGAAATTACAGATGAGGCTATAATTTCTAATGAAAACTTTAAATTCTATAGCCACGTATACACTTCGACATTGTCAAAAAGCGATTGTGACTCCTTTCCATTAAATATTCCTCAATATATCCCAAAAATAAACAACAAACAATATATGTTTGTTTATATATGTTTATATATAAACAACAAAAAATATACAGTTTGATGTCTGAGATTCCTTGTGAATCGCCAACTTAATTACATGTCGTATTCCCCTTGCATTTTTTTTTTTTGGTTTTAATTTCATTTGTCTATCTATTTATCTAATTATTTCCTTTTAATTTCGTTTTTTGTCTAGCACTGTAAATTTCTCACAAACCTGTAACACTATTAACTTCTCATTACATACAGAACAAATGTCCTCATGTCCGTTGCTTCCTCATGCCTGGTTGTTTCATTGACATTCAGTTCTACCTTACTATGTTTATTTGTACATTTGTATATTTGGGTGTACTATTTATGTTCAATTAAAAACAGTTTGATGTCTGAGATTCCCTGTGAACCGCCAACTTAATTACATGTTATATTCCCCTCACAATTTTTTTTTTTTCGTTTTTAATTTTATTTTTCTATCTATTTATTTAATTATATCCTTTTAATTTTCTTTTTTTGTCTAGCATTAAAAATTTCTCGCAAACCGTTAACACTATTAACTTCTGATTACTTACAGCACGAATGCGCTTATGCCCCCCCACCCCCCACCCCCCCGCTTTTCCGTACGGTGGCAGACACTGAGATCGAAAGCAAATGGGTGTCATTGAAATGCAGTAACAGGGTGATAACAGCCGTGTTCGAAGTGTGTAGGGGCTTATAGGAGAGCAGAAGCACGTCACGCAATTCACCTGAGTTCGGAGGATCGGGAGTACCAGGGCCCATAGCGGAGAAGCGGAAGAGCGGAGTTATGTGTCTCTTCTCAAAGGCCGGGAAGCTGGGGGGCAGCAGGACCCCTTAGAGCGGCTAATGTGAGCCTTTTCCGGACATAGATCACCCGGACTTATGACTGGAGCTCCCGGACCTCCGGGCACACACATATGTGAATGAGTGGATGAGCTAATGTTGGTTTGGTTGTGGAAACGTTTCGGCCAATGCTATTAGCACAGCTATGATGAGTTCAGGTGTGTCTGTGTGTGTTTGTGTGTTTGTGTGTGTGTATGCGTGTGTATGTGTGTGTGTGTGTGTGTGTGTGTGTGTGTGCGTGTGTTTGTGTGTGTGTGAGAGTTTGTTTTTGTGGGTTGGGGGGGGTTCCCGCGGACACGGAGTACCAGGGCCTGGAGCGGATGAGGTGAGGAGCGGAGGAGAGCAGAAGCCCGGACCGTGATTCGCTTGTGTCCAGCGGTTCGGGAGTTCCAGGGCCCGAAACGGAGGAGCGGAGGAGCGGAGGACGGCAAAACCCCTTTCTGCAATTCGCCTGAGTCCGGCGGATCGGTAATACCTGGTTCCGCAGCGGAGGAGCGGAGGAGTGGAGGAGATGTTTCTCTTCTCAGAGGCGGCGAGGAGGGGGGGAGAGGGACAGGACCCCTTACCCTTACCCCCCCCGGACGTTTGAGTGGAGCTCCCGGACCTCCGGGCACGCACATGCGAATGACTGGATCACAGGGAGTGCCAGGGCCTGGAGCGGATGAGCAGAGGAGAGG
>NW_028234000.1:355000-367500 GCF_037954325.1 Fistularia commersonii
GCCCATCACTTCTTCATCCCCTCTATTGCCTTCACCAACATGTCCATTGAAGTCTGCACCAATTACCACTCTCTCATTTCTGGGAATATTCTGCATCACTTCATCCAACTCATTCCAGAACTTCTCCTTCTCTTCAGGTTCACATCCCACCTGTGGCGCATAGCCACTAACAACACTGAGCATCACACCTTCAATTTCCAATTTCAGACTCATAAGTCTATCTGACATTCTTTTCACCTCTAGGACGTTCCTTACAAACTCCTCCTTCAAGATGACTCCTACTCCATTTCTCTTCTTGTCAGCACCATAATAGTATAACTTAAAGCCTGCTCCTAAGCTTCTAGCCTTACTACCCTTCCACCTGGTCTCCTGGACACACAGTATATCCAGCTTCCTTCTCTGCATCGTGTCCATCAACTCTCTACCTTTTCCTGTCATAGTCCCAATATTCAAAGTCCCTACTCTCAGTCCCAGGCTCTTTCCTTTCCTCCTCTCTCTCTGCTTCCGAACACGCACTCCTCCTCTTCTTCTTCTTCTTGTTCTTCGACCCACAGTAGCCCGATTTCCATTAGTACCCTGTAGGTCATCAGTACCAATGGCGGTCGTTGTTAACCCGGTCCGCGACCCATCCGGTATGGTATAGTTATGGTTGACTCGCATGTTTGGTTTTGGCAAACGTTTTACGCCGGATGCCCCTCCTGACGCAACCCTCTGCATTTATCCGGGCTTGGGACCGGCACAGGGAGACACTGCTCCGTGCCCCCCCCCCCCCCCCCCCCCCCCCCCCCCCCAAAGGCAGGCTTGGAGAGACACGGGCCAGTGCCGCCCTGAGGCTGCATTACCCTCTCTTTCTTACATTTATTATAAAAATATGCTTATCTTCCTTTTAGCTCATCACACATGTTTTTATGATTTTCAGTCCATGCCTCAGCCGGCCTGAAGCTCCACTGATGCGCATGTGCGGATGCCTCTATCTAGCGGACATAAAATAAAGACAATCATTCAAATGTGAATGAGTCGGCGTGATGCTCCGGGATGTGTGGAGCTCAGGGAGCTCCACGAGTGAGGGAGTTAAGTTAGGGCGGGGGTGCAAGTAGGCTCTAGGATTCCCCGAGTCGGGGCGAGCGATGGGTTTAGAGGCGTATCGCATTGAAGATAATGGCCGCATATCCTTCTTGGACTTTTCTAAAGCCTTTGACTCGGTCGAACATCCATTTATCATAGCAACGCTCGAACATTTTGGATTTGGTTAAATATTCAGGAATGTGATCCGTGGGCTCTATGAGAATATTCATAGCTGTGTCACCCTGCCAAGCGGCACCACTCCGAGCTTCCATGTTGATGTGGGAATCCCCCAGGGTTGCCCCATCTCACCCTATTTATTTATAATTGCTACCGAAATGCTAGCCGTTTATGTTGAAAAGAGCAACGATATCCAAAAGTTAGACGTGCTGGGGACTGAAATTGTTATTAGCCTGCTGGCAGATGACACAACCTTAGTTTTGAAAAATGAACATCAAGTCCCAATAAGTGCCGAAAACAACCAAAACATTCTCCAAGGCTTCAGGATTGTCATTAAACTTAAAGAAATGCAAACTTCTTGCGCTGCATGACTCGCCACTAAAGGAAATCAGCGATGTTTCCATGAAATCAGAAATAAAATACTTGAGCATTTTCCTATCCAAGGACCAAACGTTAAATCAATCCAGGAACATTGAATCTAAACTGAATCAAAGTAAAGCTTAATTCTAATATATGGCTCCAGAGAGATTTATCAATATTAGGCCGGATATATTTGACTAAAATGGATGTGTTTATCCAGATGTATATACCCAGCGTATTCCAATGCTGCTCCAAATCAACTCGTAAAATCTGTTAACCAAATCAATTTCAACTTTATCTGGAGGAACAGACCACACCATCTAAGAAAAATCACATATGGTGAAAGAAACAAGTGAAGGAGGGCTGAAAGTGATAGAGTCGGACTGCTTGAATGGGACATTGAAGGTGAACTGGTTGAAATCCTGGATCAAACCTCATCGTTCTTTCTGGTATTGTACTCCAAACTACTTATTCAACAAAGTCGGCGGCCTGAGTCTTCTGCTTATCTCTGACTTGGATATCAACAAGATTCCTGTCAAATGTTCAGAGTTCCATAAACAAATATTATTATACTGGAAAATGATATACGTACACAATTTCTCACCACACAGTATAATAGTTTGGAACAATCGATATGTACTGCATGGCAACAAACCTCTGTTTTACAAGGAATGCTTTGAGAAAGGTATATGGTCGATAATTGACTTGATGGATGACACTGGCAGTCCTCTGGACAATGAGCAGTTCTGTACTACACACAGATTCAAGCCTCCCATATTAGAGTTGCTAAAGTTACGAAACGCACTGCCTCGACAATTTGTATTCCTGACCAAAAATATAATGACGCACCGAACCGTACAACCACAGTTACCCCGACTATCACTCCAGGGAATCTCAATTGTGGACAAAAAGCGCGGCAACTCCTTTATTAGGAAATGTTTCACAGGAAACTTATTCCCTGGACGTCAAAAAAAAAAAAAAGGATATTTTAAATAAATTTGATGAGGAATCGATTGCCACGCTGCGAACCATGTATCTGACTCTACCCATACCCCCAAGGCAAAAGAGACCCACTTCAAAATTATGACTGACATCTACCCATCTAAGGAATTATCGAGGGTACGCTTTAATTTTGAAGATAATATTTGTACATTTTGTGAAGACAACATTGAAACCACTGACCATATATTTTTTCTCCTTCTCATTCCATCGTCACCAGTTTCCTTCTCAAAAGATGATATAACATTCTGTTTACTTATAAGCAACATAACAGATGAACTCTGTGTCAATGTTCTTTTAGGCCTGGCCAAGTTCTTCATTCACAAGAACAGAATGCAAAAATGCTCCCCAAATTTTAATGTCTTCATAAACGATTTTGAAATATAAAAAAAAAAAAAAAAAATCCTTAAAACTTATGGAAAAATCCAAAAACTAAAAAATATAGTTACCCATGTCCGAGGTTCCTTTTTTTTTTGGTAAAAAAAAAAAACAAAAAAAAAAAACCAACTTGATTACATGTTACATTCCCCTTGCAATTTTTTTTTTTTTTTTTTTCGTTTTAATTTCTTATTTGTCTATCTATTGATTTAATTACTTCCTTTTAATTTCTTTTTTTGTCTCGCACTGTAAATTTCTCACAAACCTGTAACACTATTAACTTCTCATTACATACAGAACAAATGTCCTGATGTCCGTTGCTTCCTCATCCCTGGTTGTTTCATTGACATTCAGTTCTACCTTGCTATGTTTATTTGTACATCTGTATATTTGGGTGTACTATTTATGTTCAATTAAAAACAGTTTGATGTCTGAGATTCCTTGTGAACCGCCAACTTAATTACATGTTATATTCCCCTCACAATTTTTTTTTTTCGTTTTTAATTTTATTTTTCTATCTATTTATTTAATTATATCCTTTTAATTTTCTTTTTTTGTCTAGCATTAAAAATGTCTCGCAAACCGTTAACACTATTAACTTCTGATTACTTACACCACGAATGCGCTTATGCCCCCCCACCCATCCCGCTTTTTCCGTACGGAGGCAGACACTGAGATCGAAAGCAAATGGGTGTCATTGAAATGCAGTAACAGGGTGATAACAGCCGTGTTCGAAGTGTGTAGGGGCTTATAGGAGAGCAGAAGCACGTCACGCAATTCACCTGAGTTCGGAGGATCGGGAGTACCAGGGCCCATAGCGGAGAAGCGGAAGAGCGGAGTTATGTGTCTCTTCTCAAAGGCCGGGAAGCTGGGGGGCAGCAGGACCCCTTAGAGCGGCTAATGTGAGCCTTCTCCGGACATAGATCACCCGGACTTATGACTGGAGCTCCCGGACCTCCGGGCACACACATATGTGAATGAGTGGATGAGCTAATGTCGGTTTGGTTGTGGATACGTTTCGGCCAATGCTATCAGCACAGCTATGATTATCCCCAGAACGTTGAGAACGAGCTCCCGGAACTCCAGACATGCGTATATAAAAGAGTGGAATTAAGGTGTGTGTGTGTGTGTGTGTGTGTGTGTGTGTGTGTATACGTGTGGGACAGAAGTAATGTTGGGGACAGAAATTGTTATTAGCCTGCTGGCAGATGACACAACCTTAGTTTTGAAAAATGAACATCAAGTCCCAATAAGTGCTGAAAAAAACCAAAACATTCTCCAAGGCTTCAGGATTGTCATTAAACTTAAAGAAATGCAAACTTCTTGCGCTGCATGACTCGCCACTAAAGGAAATCAGCGATGTTTCTATGAAATCAGAAATAAAATACTTGAGCATTTTCCTATCCAAGGACCAAACGTTAAATCAATCCAGGAACATTGAATCTAAACTGAATCAAAGTAAAGCTTAATTCTAATATATGGCTCCAGAGAGATTTATCAATATTAGGCCGGATATATTTGACTAAAATGGATGTGTTTATCCAGATGTATATACCCAGCGTATTCCAATGCTGCTCCAAATCAACTCGTAAAATCTGTTAACCAAATCAATTTCAACTTTATCTGGAGGAACAGACCACACCATCTAAGAAAAATCACATATGGTGAAAGAAACAAGTGAAGGAGGGCTGAAAGTGATAGAGTCGGACTGCTTGAATGGGACATTGAAGGTGAACTGGTTGAAATCCTGGATCAAACCTCATCGTTCTTTCTGGTATTGTACTCCAAACTACTTATTCAACAAAGTCGGCGGCCTGAGTCTTCTGCTTATCTCTGACTTGGATATCAACAAGATTCCTGTCAAATGTTCAGAGTTCCATAAACAAATATTATTATACTGGAAAATGATATACGTACACAATTTCTCACCACACAGTATAATAGTTTGGAACAATCGATATGTACTGCATGGCAACAAACCTCTGTTTTACAAGGAATGCTTTGAGAAAGGTATATGGTCGATAATTGACTTGATGGATGACACTGGCAGTCCTCTGGACAATGAGCAGTTCTGTACTACACACAGATTCAAGCCTCCCATATTAGAGTTGCTAAAGTTACGAAACGCACTGCCTCGACAATTTGTATTCCTGACCAAAAATATAATGACGCACCGAACCGTACAACCACAGTTACCCCGACTATCACTCCAGGGAATCTCAATTGTGGACAGAAAGCGCGGCAACTCCTTTATTAGGAAATGTTTCACAGGAAACTTATTCCCTGGACGTCAAAAAAAAAAAAAAGGATATTTTAAATAAATTTGATGAGGAATCGATTGCCACGCTGCGAACTATGTATCTGACTCTACCCATACCCCCAAGGCAAAAGAGACCCACTTCAAAATTATGACTGACATCTACCCATCTAAGGAATTATCGAGGGTACGCTTTAATTTTGAAGATAATATTTGTACATTTTGTGAAGACAACATTGAAACCACTGACCATATATTTTTTCTCCTTCTCATTCCATCGTCACCAGTTTCCTTCTCAAAAGATGATATAACATTCTGTTTACTTATAAGCAACATAACAGATGAACTCTGTGTCAATGTTCTTTTAGGCCTGGCCAAGTTCTTCATTCACAAGAACAGAATGCAAAAATGCTCCCCAAATTTTAATGTCTTCATAAACGATTTTGAAATATAAAAAAAAAAAAAAAAAAATCCTTAAAACTTATGGAAAAATCCGAAAACAAAAAAATATAGTTACCCATGTCCGAGGTTCCTTTTTTTTTTGGTAAAAAAAAAAAAAAAAAAAAAAAAAAACAACTTGATTACATGTTACATTCCCCTTGCAATTTTTTTTTTTTTTTTTCGTTTTAATTTCTTATTTGTCTATCTATTGATTTAATTACTTCCTTTTAATTTCTTTTTTTGTCTCGCACTGTAAATTTCTCACAAACCTGTAACACTATTAACTTCTCATTACATACAGAACAAATGTCCTGATGTCCGTTGCTTCCTCATCCCTGGTTGTTTCATTGACATTCAGTTCTACCTTGCTATGTTTATTTGTACATTTGTATATTTGGGTGTACTATTTATGTTCAATTAAAAACAGTTTGATGTCTGAGATTCCTTGTGAACCGCCAACTTAATTACATGTTATATTCCCCTCACAATTTTTTTTTTTCGTTTTTAATTTTATTTTTCTATCTATTTATTTAATTATATCCTTCTAATTTTCTTTTTTTGTCTAGCATTAAAAATTTCTCGCAAACCGTTAACACTATTAACTTCTGATTACTTACACCACGAATGCGCTTATGCCCCCCCACCCATCCCGCTTTTTCCGTACGGAGGCAGACACTGAGATCGAAAGCAAATGGGTGTCATTGAAATGCAGTAACAGGGTGATAACAGCCGTGTTCGAAGTGTGTAGGGGCTTATAGGAGAGCAGAAGCACGTCACGCAATTCACCTGAGTTCGGAGGATCGGGAGTACCAGGGCCCATAGCGGAGAAGCGGAAGAGCGGAGTTATGTGTCTCTTCTCAAAGGCGGGGAAACTGGGGGGCAGCAGGACCCCTTAGACCGGCTAATGTGAGTCTTCTCCGGACATAGATCACCCGGACTTATGACTGGAGCTCCCGGACCTCTGGGCACACACATATGTGAATGAGTGGATGAGCTAATGTTGGTTTGGTTGTGGATACGTTTCGGCCAATGCTATCAGCACAGCTATGATTATCCCCAGAACGTTGAGAACGAGCTCCCGGAACTCCAGACATGCGTATATAAAAGAGTGGAATTAAGGTGTGTGTGTGTGTGTGTGTGTGTGTGTGTGTGTGTGTGTGTGTGTGTGTGTGTATACGTGTGGGACAGAAGTAATGTTGGGGACAGAAATTGTTATTAGCCTGCTGGCAGATGACACAACCTTAGTTTTGAAAAATGAACATCAAGTCCCAATAAGTGCTGAAAAAAACCAAAACATTCTCCAAGGCTTCAGGATTGTCATTAAACTTAAAGAAATGCAAACTTCTTGCGCTGCATGACTCGCCACTAAAGGAAATCAGCGATGTTTCTATGAAATCAGAAATAAAATACTTGAGCATTTTCCTATCCAAGGACCAAACGTTAAATCAATCCAGGAACATTGAATCTAAACTGAATCAAAGTAAAGCTTAATTCTAATATATGGCTCCAGAGAGATTTATCAATATTAGGCCGGATATATTTGACTAAAATGGATGTGTTTATCCAGATGTATATACCCAGCGTATTCCAATGCTGCTCCAAATCAACTCGTAAAATCTGTTAACCAAATCAATTTCAACTTTATCTGGAGGAACAGACCACACCATCTAAGAAAAATCACATATGGTGAAAGAAACAAGTGAAGGAGGGCTGAAAGTGATAGAGTTGGACTGCTTGAATGGGACATTGAAGGTGAACTGGTTGAAATCCTGGATCAAACCTCATCGTTCTTTCTGGTATTGTACTCCAATTTCTCACCACACAGTATAATAGTTTGGAACAATCGATATGTACTGCATGGCAACAAACCTCTGTTTTACAAGGAATGCTTTGAGAAAGGTATATGGTCAATAATTGACTTGATGGATGACACTGGCAGTCCTCTGGACAATGAGCAGTTCTGTACTACACACAGATTCAAGCCTCCCATATTAGAGTTGCTAAAGTTACGAAACGCACTGCCTCGACAATTTGTATTCCTGACCAAAAATATAATGACGCACCGAACCGTACAACCACAGTTACCCCGACTATCACTCCAGGGAATCTCAATTGTGGACAGAAAGCGCAGCAACTCCTTTATTAGGAAATGTTTCACAGGAAACTTATTCCCTGGACGTCAAAAAAAAAAAAAAGGATATTTTAAATAAATTTGATGAGGAATCGATTGCCACGCTGCGAACTATGTATCTGACTCTACCCATACCCCCAAGGCAAAAGAGACCCACTTCAAAATTATGACTGACATCTACCCATCTAAGGAATTATCGAGGGTACGCTTTAATTTTGAAGATAATATTTGTACATTTTGTGAAGACAACATTGAAACCACTGACCATATATTTTTTCTCCTTCTCATTCCATCGTCACCAGTTTCCTTCTCAAAAGATGATATAACATTCTGTTTACTTATAAGCAACATAACAGATGAACTCTGTGTCAATGTTCTTTTAGGCCTGGCCAAGTTCTTCATTCACAAGAACAGAATGCAAAAATGCTCCCCAAATTTTAATGTCTTCATAAACGATTTTGAAATATAAAAAAAAAAAAAAAAATCCTTAAAACTTATGGAAAAATCCGAAAACAAAAAAATATAGTTACCCATGTCCGAGGTTCCTTTTTTTTTTGGTAAAAAAAAACAAAAAAACAAAAAAAACAACTTGATTACATGTTACATTCCCCTTGCAATTTTTTTTTTTTTTTTCGTTTTAATTTCTTATTTGTCTATCTATTGATTTAATTACTTCCTTTTAATTTCTTTTTTTGTCTCGCACTGTAAATTTCTCACAAACCTGTAACACTATTAACTTCTCATTACATACAGAACAAATGTCCTGATGTCCGTTGCTTCCTCATCCCTGGTTGTTTCATTGACATTCAGTTCTACCTTGCTATGTTTATTTGTACATTTGTATATTTGGGTGTACTATTTATGTTCAATTAAAAACAGTTTGATGTCTGAGATTCCTTGTGAACCGCCAACTTAATTACATGTTATATTCCCCTCACAATTTTTTTTTTTCGTTTTTAATTTTATTTTTCTATCTATTTATTTAATTATATCCTTCTAATTTTCTTTTTTTGTCTAGCATTAAAAATTTCTCGCAAACCGTTAACACTATTAACTTCTGATTACTTACAGCACGAATGCGCTTATGCCCCCCCACCCATCCCGCTTTTTCCGTACGGAGGCAGACACTGAGATCGAAAGCAAATGGGTGTCATTGAAATGCAGTAACAGGGTGATAACAGCCGTGTTCGAAGTGTGTAGGGGCTTATAGGAGAGCAGAAGCACGTCACGCAATTCACCTGAGTTCGGAGGATCGGGAGTACCAGGGCCCATAGCGGAGAAGCGGAAGAGCGGAGTTATGTGTCTCTTCTCAAAGGCGGGGAAGCTGGGGGGCAGCAGGACCCCTTAGACCGGCTAAGGTGAGCCTACTCCGGACAGAGATCACCCGGAGTTATGACTGGAGCTCCCGGACCTCTGGGCACACACATATGTGAATGACTGGATGAGCTAATGTTGGTTTGGTTGTGGATACGTTTCGGCCAATGCTATCAGCACAGCGATGATGAGTTCAGGTGTGTCTGTGTGTGTTTGTGTGTTTGTGTGTGTGTGTGTGTGTGTGTGTGTGTGTGCGTGTGTTTGTGTGTGTGTGAGAGTTTGTTTTTGTGGGTTGGGGGGGGTTCCCGCGGACACGGAGTACCAGGGCCTGGAGCGGATGAGGTGAGGAGCGGAGGAGAGCAGAAGCCCGGACCGTGATTCGCTTGTGTCCAGCGGTTCGGGAGTTCCAGGGCCCGAAACGGAGGAGCGGAGGAGCGGAGGAGCGGAGGAGCGGAGGAGCGGAGGAGCGGAGGAGCGGAGGAGCGGAGGACAGCAAAACCCCTTTCTGCAATTCGCCTGAGTCCGGCGGATCGGTAGTACCTGGTTCCGCAGCGGATGAGCGGAGGAGTGGAGGAGATGTTTCTCTTCTCAGAGGCGGCGAGGGGGGGGGGGGCAGGACCCCTTACCCTTATCCCCCCCGGACGTTTGAGTGGAGCTCCCGGACCTCCGGGCACGCACATGCGAATGACTGGATCACAGGGAGTGCCAGGGCCTGGAGCGGATGAGCAGAGGAGAGGCGGAGGGCAGAAGCCCGGCCCTGTTCAAGAGTTCCAGGGTCCAAAGCGGGGGAGCGAAGAAGCGGAGGAGGGGAGGAGAGCAGAAGAGCAAAAAACTGGCCCGGAATTCACCGAAGTCCCGCGGATCGGGAGTTCCAGGGCCCGGAGCGGAAGAGCGGAGGAGCGGAGGAGAGGAGGAGCGGAGCAAAGCTAAGCCAGTCTTAACAACAAGGAAATTACAGATGAGGCTATAATTTCTAATGAAAACTTTAAATTCTATAGCCACGTATACACTTCGACATTGTCAAAAAGCGATTGTGACTCCTTTCCATTAAATATTCCTCAATATATCCCAAAAATAAACAACAAACAATATATGTTTGTTTATATATGTTTATATATAAACAACAAAACATATACAGTTTGATGTCTGAGATTCCTTGTGAATCGCCAACTTAATTACATGTCGTATTCCCCTTGCATTTTTTTTTTTTGGTTTTAATTTCATTTGTCTATCTATTTATCTAATTATTTCCTTTTAATTTCGTTTTTTGTCTAGCACTGTAAATTTCTCACAAACCTGTAACACTATTAACTTCTCATTACATACAGAACAAATGTCCTCATGTCCGTTGCTTCCTCATGCCTGGTTGTTTCATTGACATTCAGTTCTACCTTGCTATGTTTATTTGTACATTTGTATATTTGGGTGTACTATTTATGTTCAATTAAAAACAGTTTGATGTCTGAGATTCCCTGTGAACCGCCAACTTAATTACATGTTATATTCCCCTCACAATTTTTTTTTTTTCGTTTTTAATTTTATTTTTCTATCTATTTATTTAATTATATCCTTTTAATTTTCTTTTTTTGTCTAGCATTAAAAATTTCTCGCAAACCGTTAACACTTTTAACTTCTGATTACTTACAGCACGAATGCGCTTATGCCCCCCCACCCCCCACCCCCCCGCTTTTTCCGTACGGTGGCAGACACTGAGATCGAAAGCAAATGGGTGTCATTGAAATGCAGTAACAGGGTGATAACAGCCGTGTTCGAAGTGTGTAGGGGCTTATAGTAGAGCAGAAGCACGTCACGCAATTCACCTGAGTTCGGAGGATCGGGAGTACCAGGGCCCATAGCGGAGAAGCGGAAGAGCGGAGTTATGTGTCTCTTCTCAAAGGCCGGGAAGCTGGGGGGCAGCAGGACCCCTTAGAGCGGCTAATGTGAGCCTTCTCCGGACATAGATCACCCGGACTTATGACTGGAGCTCCCGGACCTCTGGGCACACACATATGTGAATGAGTGGATGAGCTAATGTTGGTTTGGTTGTGGAAACGTTTCGGCCAATGCTATTAGCACAGCTATGATGAGTTCAGGTGTGTCTGTGTGTGTTTGTGTGTTTGTGTGTGTGTGTGTGTGTGTGTGTGTGCGTGTGTTTGTGTGTGTGTGAGAGTTTGTTTTTGTGGGTTGGGGGGGGTTCCCGCGGACACGGAGTACCAGGGCCTGGAGCGGATGAGGTGAGGAGCGGAGGAGAGCAGAAGCCCGGACCGTGATTCGCTTGTGTCCAGCGGTTCGGGAGTTCCAGGGCCCGAAACGGAGGAGCGGAGGAGCGGAGGACGGCAAAACCCCTTTCTGCAATTCGCCTGAGTCCGGCGGATCGGTAATACCTGGTTCCGCAGCGGAGGAGCGGAGGAGTGGAGGAGATGTTTCTCTTCTCAGAGGCGGCGAGGAGGGGGGGAGAGGGACAGGACCCCTTACCCTTACCCCCCCCGGACGTTTGAGTGGAGCTCCCGGACCTCCGGGCACGCACATGCGAATGACTGGATCACAGGGAGTGCCAGGGCCTGGAGCGGATGAGCAGAGGAGAGGCGGAGGGCAGAAGCCCGGCCCTGTTCAAGAGTTCCAGGGTCCAAAGCGGGGGAGCGAAGAAGCGGAGGAGGGGAGGAGAGCAGAAGAGCAAAAAAACTGGCCCGGAATTCACCGAAGTCCCGCGGATCGGGAGTTCCAGGGCCCGGAGCGGAAGAGCGGAGGAGAGGAGGAGCGGAGCAAAGCGGAAGCCCGTCTTAACAACAAGGAAATTACAGATGAGGCTATCATTTCCAATGAAAACTTTAAATTCTATAGCCACCTATACACTTCGACATTGTCAAAAAGCGATTGTGACTCCTTTCCATTAAATATTCCTCAATATATCCCAAAAATAAACAACAAACAATATATGTTTGTTTATATATGTTTATATATAAACAACAAAAAATATACAGTTTGATGTCTGAGATTCCTTGTGAATCGCCAACTTAATTACATGTCGTATTCCCCTTGCATTTTTTTTTTTCGGTTTTAATTTCATTGGTCTATCTATTTATTTAATTATTTCCTTTTAATTTCTTTTTTTGTCTAGCAATGTAAATTTCTCACAAACCGTTAACACTATTAACTTCTGATTACATACAGAACGAATGTCCTTATGTCCTTTTCTTCTTCATGCCTGGTTGTTTCATTGACATTCAGTTCTACCTTGCCATGTTTATTTGTACATTTGCGTGTACTATTTATGTTCAATTAAAAAAAAAAAAAAAAAGAATGAGAGGCTGAGAAAATCTCCATGTCTCTCTCTCTCCCCCCTTAATGCCCCCCCGCTTTTTCCGTACGTTGGCAGAC
>NW_028234000.1:377500-390000 GCF_037954325.1 Fistularia commersonii
CTTAAAGAAATGCAAACTTCTTGCGCTGCATGACTCGCCACTAAAGGAAATCAGCGATGTTTCTATGAAATCAGAAATAAAATACTTGAGCATTTTCCTATCCAAGGACCAAACGTTAAATCAATCCAGGAACATTGAATCTAAACTGAATCAAAGTAAAGCTTAATTCTAATATATGGCTCCAGAGAGATTTATCAATATTAGGCCGGATATATTTGACTAAAATGGATGTGTTTATCCAGATGTATATACCCAGCGTATTCCAATGCTGCTCCAAATCAACTCGTAAAATCTGTTAACCAAATCAATTTCAACTTTATCTGGAGGAACAGACCACACCATCTAAGAAAAATCACATATGGTGAAAGAAACAAGTGAAGGAGGGCTGAAAGTGATAGAGTCGGACTGCTTGAATGGGACATTGAAGGTGAACTGGTTGAAATCCTGGATCAAACCTCATCGTTCTTTCTGGTATTGTACTCCAAACTACTTATTCAACAAAGTCGGCGGCCTGAGTCTTCTGCTTATCTCTGACTTGGATATCAACAAGATTCCTGTCAAATGTTCAGAGTTCCATAAACAAATATTATTATACTGGAAAATGATATACGTACACAATTTCTCACCACACAGTATAATAGTTTGGAACAATCGATATGTACTGCATGGCAACAAACCTCTGTTTTACAAGGAATGCTTTGAGAAAGGTATATGGTCGATAATTGACTTGATGGATGACACTGGCAGTCCTCTGGACAATGAGCAGTTCTGTACTACACACAGATTCAAGCCTCCCATATTAGAGTTGCTAAAGTTACGAAACGCACTGCCTCGACAATTTGTATTCCTGACCAAAAATATAATGACGCACCGAACCGTACAACCACAGTTACCCCGACTATCACTCCAGGGAATCTCAATTGTGGACAGAAAGCGCGGCAACTCCTTTATTAGGAAATGTTTCACAGGAAACTTATTCCCTGGACGTCAAAAAAAAAAAAAAGGATATTTTAAATAAATTTGATGAGGAATCGATTGCCACGCTGCGAACCATGTATCTGACTCTACCCATACCCCCAAGGCAAAAGAGACCCACTTCAAAATTATGACTGACATCTACCCATCTAAGGAATTATCGAGGGTACGCTTTAATTTTGAAGATAATATTTGTACATTTTGTGAAGACAACATTGAAACCACTGACCATATATTTTTTCTCCTTCTCATTCCATCGTCACCAGTTTCCTTCTCAAAAGATGATATAACATTCTGTTTACTTATAAGCAACATAACAGATGAACTCTGTGTCAATGTTCTTTTAGGCCTGGCCAAGTTCTTCATTCACAAGAACAGAATGCAAAAATGCTCCCCAAATTTTAATGTCTTCATAAACGATTTTGAAATATAAAAAAAAAAAAAAAAAATCCTTAAAACTTATGGAAAAATCCAAAAACTAAAAAATATAGTTACCCATGTCCGAGGTTCCTTTTTTTTTTGGTAAAAAAAAAAAACAAAAAAAAAAAAACAACTTGATTACATGTTACATTCCCCTTGCAATTTTTTTTTTTTTTTTTTTTCGTTTTAATTTCTTATTTGTCTATCTATTGATTTAATTACTTCCTTTTAATTTCTTTTTTTGTCTCGCACTGTAAATTTCTCACAAACCTGTAACACTATTAACTTCTCATTACATACAGAACAAATGTCCTGATGTCCGTTGCTTCCTCATCCCTGGTTGTTTCATTGACATTCAGTTCTACCTTGCTATGTTTATTTGTACATCTGTATATTTGGGTGTACTATTTATGTTCAATTAAAAACAGTTTGATGTCTGAGATTCCTTGTGAACCGCCAACTTAATTACATGTTATATTCCCCTCACAATTTTTTTTTTTCGTTTTTAATTTTATTTTTCTATCTATTTATTTAATTATATCCTTTTAATTTTCTTTTTTTGTCTAGCATTAAAAATGTCTCGCAAACCGTTAACACTATTAACTTCTGATTACTTACACCACGAATGCGCTTATGCCCCCCCACCCATCCCGCTTTTTCCGTACGGAGGCAGACACTGAGATCGAAAGCAAATGGGTGTCATTGAAATGCAGTAACAGGGTGATAACAGCCGTGTTCGAAGTGTGTAGGGGCTTATAGGAGAGCAGAAGCACGTCACGCAATTCACCTGAGTTCGGAGGATCGGGAGTACCAGGGCCCATAGCGGAGAAGCGGAAGAGCGGAGTTATGTGTCTCTTCTCAAAGGCCGGGAAGCTGGGGGGCAGCAGGACCCCTTAGAGCGGCTAATGTGAGCCTTCTCCGGACATAGATCACCCGGACTTATGACTGGAGCTCCCGGACCTCCGGGCACACACATATGTGAATGAGTGGATGAGCTAATGTCGGTTTGGTTGTGGATACGTTTCGGCCAATGCTATCAGCACAGCTATGATTATCCCCAGAACGTTGAGAACGAGCTCCCGGAACTCCAGACATGCGTATATAAAAGAGTGGAATTAAGGTGTGTGTGTGTGTGTGTGTGTGTGTGTGTGTGTGTATACGTGTGGGACAGAAGTAATGTTGGGGACAGAAATTGTTATTAGCCTGCTGGCAGATGACACAACCTTAGTTTTGAAAAATGAACATCAAGTCCCAATAAGTGCTGAAAAAAACCAAAACATTCTCCAAGGCTTCAGGATTGTCATTAAACTTAAAGAAATGCAAACTTCTTGCGCTGCATGACTCGCCACTAAAGGAAATCAGCGATGTTTCTATGAAATCAGAAATAAAATACTTGAGCATTTTCCTATCCAAGGACCAAACGTTAAATCAATCCAGGAACATTGAATCTAAACTGAATCAAAGTAAAGCTTAATTCTAATATATGGCTCCAGAGAGATTTATCAATATTAGGCCGGATATATTTGACTAAAATGGATGTGTTTATCCAGATGTATATACCCAGCGTATTCCAATGCTGCTCCAAATCAACTCGTAAAATCTGTTAACCAAATCAATTTCAACTTTATCTGGAGGAACAGACCACACCATCTAAGAAAAATCACATATGGTGAAAGAAACAAGTGAAGGAGGGCTGAAAGTGATAGAGTCGGACTGCTTGAATGGGACATTGAAGGTGAACTGGTTGAAATCCTGGATCAAACCTCATCGTTCTTTCTGGTATTGTACTCCAAACTACTTATTCAACAAAGTCGGCGGCCTGAGTCTTCTGCTTATCTCTGACTTGGATATCAACAAGATTCCTGTCAAATGTTCAGAGTTCCATAAACAAATATTATTATACTGGAAAATGATATACGTACACAATTTCTCACCACACAGTATAATAGTTTGGAACAATCGATATGTACTGCATGGCAACAAACCTCTGTTTTACAAGGAATGCTTTGAGAAAGGTATATGGTCGATAATTGACTTGATGGATGACACTGGCAGTCCTCTGGACAATGAGCAGTTCTGTACTACACACAGATTCAAGCCTCCCATATTAGAGTTGCTAAAGTTACGAAACGCACTGCCTCGACAATTTGTATTCCTGACCAAAAATATAATGACGCACCGAACCGTACAACCACAGTTACCCCGACTATCACTCCAGGGAATCTCAATTGTGGACAGAAAGCGCGGCAACTCCTTTATTAGGAAATGTTTCACAGGAAACTTATTCCCTGGACGTCAAAAAAAAAAAAAAGGATATTTTAAATAAATTTGATGAGGAATCGATTGCCACGCTGCGAACCATGTATCTGACTCTACCCATACCCCCAAGGCAAAAGAGACCCACTTCAAAATTATGACTGACATCTACCCATCTAAGGAATTATCGAGGGTACGCTTTAATTTTGAAGATAATATTTGTACATTTTGTGAAGACAACATTGAAACCACTGACCATATATTTTTTCTCCTTCTCATTCCATCGTCACCAGTTTCCTTCTCAAAAGATGATATAACATTCTGTTTACTTATAAGCAACATAACAGATGAACTCTGTGTCAATGTTCTTTTAGGCCTGGCCAAGTTCTTCATTCACAAGAACAGAATGCAAAAATGCTCCCCAAATTTTAATGTCTTCATAAACGATTTTGAAATATAAAAAAAAAAAAAAAAAAATCCTTAAAACTTATGGAAAAATCCAAAAACTAAAAAATATAGTTACCCATGTCCGAGGTTCCTTTTTTTTTTGGTAAAAAAAAAAAAACAAAAAAAAAAAAAACAACTTGATTACATGTTACATTCCCCTTGCAATTTTTTTTTTTTTTTTTCGTTTTAATTTCTTATTTGTCTATCTATTGATTTAATTACTTCCTTTTAATTTCTTTTTTTGTCTCGCACTGTAAATTTCTCACAAACCTGTAACACTATTAACTTCTCATTACATACAGAACAAATGTCCTGATGTCCGTTGCTTCCTCATCCCTGGTTGTTTCATTGACATTCAGTTCTACCTTGCTATGTTTATTTGTACATTTGTATATTTGGGTGTACTATTTATGTTCAATTAAAAACAGTTTGATGTCTGAGATTCCTTGTGAACCGCCAACTTAATTACATGTTATATTCCCCTCACAATTTTTTTTTTTCGTTTTTAATTTTATTTTTCTATCTATTTATTTAATTATATCCTTTTAATTTTCTTTTTTTGTCTAGCATTAAAAATTTCTCGCAAACCGTTAACACTATTAACTTCTGATTACTTACAGCACGAATGCGCTTATGCCCCCCCACCCCCCGCTTTTTCCGTACGGTGGCAGACACTGAGATCGAAAGCAAATGGGTGTCATTGAAATGCAGTAACAGGGTGATAACAGCCGTGTTCGAAGTGTGTAGGGGCTTATAGGAGAGCAGAAGCACGTCACGCAATTCACCTGAGTTCGGAGGATCGGGAGTACCAGGGCCCATAGCGGAGAAGCGGAAGAGCGGAGTTATGTGTCTCTTCTCAAAGGCGGGGAAGCTGGGGGGCAGCAGGACCCCTTAGACCGGCTAATGTGAGCCTTCTCCGGACATAGATCACCCGGACTTATGACTGGAGCTCCCGGACCTCTGGGCACACACATATGTGAATGAGTGGATGAGCTAATGTTGGTTTGGTTGTGGATACGTTTCGGCCAATGCTATCAGCACAGCTATGATTATCCCCAGAACGTTGAGAACGAGCTCCCGGAACTCCAGACATGCGTATATAAAAGAGTGGAATTAAGGTGTGTGTGTGTGTGTGTGTGTGTGTTTGTGTGTGTGTGTGTGTGTGTGTATACGTGTGGGACAGAAGTAATGTTGGGGACAGAAATTGTTATTAGCCTGCTGGCGGATGACACAACCTTAGTTTTGAAAAATGAACATCAAGTCCCAATAAGTGCTGAAAAAAACCAAAACATTCTCCAAGGCTTCAGGATTGTCATTAAACTTAAAGAAATGCAAACTTCTTGCGCTGCATGACTCGCCACTAAAGGAAATCAGCGATGTTTCTATGAAATCAGAAATAAAATACTTGAGCATTTTCCTATCCAAGGACCAAACGTTAAATCAATCCAGGAACATTGAATCTAAACTGAATCAAAGTAAAGCTTAATTCTAATATATGGCTCCAGAGAGATTTATCAATATTAGGCCGGATATATTTGACTAAAATGGATGTGTTTATCCAGATGTATATACCCAGCGTATTCCAATGCTGCTCCAAATCAACTCGTAAAATCTGTTAACCAAATCAATTTCAACTTTATCTGGAGGAACAGACCACACCATCTAAGAAAAATCACATATGGTGAAAGAAACAAGTGAAGGAGGGCTGAAAGTGATAGAGTCGGACTGCTTGAATGGGACATTGAAGGTGAACTGGTTGAAATCCTGGATCAAACCTCATCGTTCTTTCTGGTATTGTACTCCAAACTACTTATTCAACAAAGTCGGCGGCCTGAGTCTTCTGCTTATCTCTGACTTGGATATCAACAAGATTCCTGTCAAATGTTCAGAGTTCCATAAACAAATATTATTATACTGGAAAATGATATACGTACACAATTTCTCACCACACAGTATAATAGTTTGGAACAATCGATATGTACTGCATGGCAACAAACCTCTGTTTTACAAGGAATGCTTTGAGAAAGGTATATGGTCGATAATTGACTTGATGGATGACACTGGCAGTCCTCTGGACAATGAGCAGTTCTGTACTACACACAGATTCAAGCCTCCCATATTAGAGTTGCTAAAGTTACGAAACGCACTGCCTCGACAATTTGTATTCCTGACCAAAAATATAATGACGCACCGAACCGTACAACCACAGTTACCCCGACTATCACTCCAGGGAATCTCAATTGTGGACAGAAAGCGCGGCAACTCCTTTATTAGGAAATGTTTCACAGGAAACTTATTCCCTGGACGTCAAAAAAAAAAAAAAGGATATTTTAAATAAATTTGATGAGGAATCGATTGCCACGCTGCGAACCATGTATCTGACTCTACCCATACCCCCAAGGCAAAAGAGACCCACTTCAAAATTATGACTGACATCTACCCATCTAAGGAATTATCGAGGGTACGCTTCAATTTTGAAGATAATATTTGTACATTTTGTGAAGACAACATTGAAACCACTGACCATATATTTTTTCTCCTTCTCATTCCATCGTCACCAGTTTCCTTCTCAAAAGATGATATAACATTCTGTTTACTTATAAGCAACATAACAGATGAACTCTGTGTCAATGTTCTTTTAGGCCTGGCCAAGTTCTTCATTCACAAGAACAGAATGCAAAAATGCTCCCCAAATTTTAATGTCTTCATAAACGATTTTGAAATATAAAAAAAAAAAAAAAAAAATCCTTAAAACTTATGGAAAAATCCAAAAACTAAAAAATATAGTTACCCATGTCCGAGGTTCCTTTTTTTTTTGGTAAAAAAAAAAAACAAAACAAAAAAAACAACTTGATTACATGTTACATTCCCCTTGCAATTTTTTTTTTTTTTTTTCGTTTTAATTTCTTATTTGTCTATCTATTGATTTAATTACTTCCTTTTAATTTCTTTTTTTGTCTCGCACTGTAAATTTCTCACAAACCTGTAACACTATTAACTTCTCATTACATACAGAACAAATGTCCTGATGTCCGTTGCTTCCTCATCCCTGGTTGTTTCATTGACATTCAGTTCTACCTTGCTATGTTTATTTGTACATTTGTATATTTGGGTGTACTATTTATGTTCAATTAAAAACAGTTTGATGTCTGAGATTCCTTGTGAACCGCCAACTTAATTACATGTTATATTCCCCTCACAATTTTTTTTTTTCGTTTTTAATTTTATTTTTCTATCTATTTATTTAATTATATCCTTCTAATTTTCTTTTTTTGTCTAGCATTAAAAATTTCTCGCAAACCGTTAACACTATTAACTTCTGATTACTTACACCACGAATGCGCTTATGCCCCCCCACCCATCCCGCTTTTTCCGTACGGAGGCAGACACTGAGATCGAAAGCAAATGGGTGTCATTGAAATGCAGTAACAGGGTGATAACAGCCGTGTTCGAAGTGTGTAGGGGCTTATAGGAGAGCAGAAGCACGTCACGCAATTCACCTGAGTTCGGAGGATCGGGAGTACCAGGGCCCATAGCGGAGAAGCGGAAGAGCGGAGTTATGTGTCTCTTCTCAAAGGCGGGGAAACTGGGGGGCAGCAGGACCCCTTAGACCGGCTAATGTGAGTCTTCTCCGGACATAGATCACCCGGACTTATGACTGGAGCTCCCGGACCTCTGGGCACACACATATGTGAATGAGTGGATGAGCTAATGTTGGTTTGGTTGTGGATACGTTTCGGCCAATGCTATCAGCACAGCTATGATTATCCCCAGAACGTTGAGAACGAGCTCCCGGAACTCCAGACATGCGTATATAAAAGAGTGGAATTAAGGTGTGTGTGTGTGTGTGTGTGTGTGTGTGTGTGTGTGTGTTTGTGTGTGTATACGTGTGGGACAGAAGTAATGTTGGGGACAGAAATTGTTATTAGCCTGCTGGCAGATGACACAACCTTAGTTTTGAAAAATGAACATCAAGTCCCAATAAGTGCTGAAAAAAACCAAAACATTCTCCAAGGCTTCAGGATTGTCATTAAACTTAAAGAAATGCAAACTTCTTGCGCTGCATGACTCGCCACTAAAGGAAATCAGCGATGTTTCTATGAAATCAGAAATAAAATACTTGAGCATTTTCCTATCCAAGGACCAAACGTTAAATCAATCCAGGAACATTGAATCTAAACTGAATCAAAGTAAAGCTTAATTCTAATATATGGCTCCAGAGAGATTTATCAATATTAGGCCGGATATATTTGACTAAAATGGATGTGTTTATCCAGATGTATATACCCAGCGTATTCCAATGCTGCTCCAAATCAACTCGTAAAATCTGTTAACCAAATCAATTTCAACTTTATCTGGAGGAACAGACCACACCATCTAAGAAAAATCACATATGGTGAAAGAAACAAGTGAAGGAGGGCTGAAAGTGATAGAGTTGGACTGCTTGAATGGGACATTGAAGGTGAACTGGTTGAAATCCTGGATCAAACCTCATCGTTCTTTCTGGTATTGTACTCCAAACTACTTATTCAACAAAGTCGGCGGCCTGAGTCTTCTGCTTATCTCTGACTTGGATATCAACAAGATTCCTGTCAAATGTTCAGAGTTCCATAAACAAATATTATTATACTGGAAAATGATATACGTACACAATTTCTCACCACACAGTATAATAGTTTGGAACAATCGATATGTACTGCATGGCAACAAACCTCTGTTTTACAAGGAATGCTTTGAGAAAGGTATATGGTCAATAATTGACTTGATGGATGACACTGGCAGTCCTCTGGACAATGAGCAGTTCTGTACTACACACAGATTCAAGCCTCCCATATTAGAGTTGCTAAAGTTACGAAACGCACTGCCTCGACAATTTGTATTCCTGACCAAAAATATAATGACGCACCGAACCGTACAACCACAGTTACCCCGACTATCACTCCAGGGAATCTCAATTGTGGACAGAAAGCGCAGCAACTCCTTTATTAGGAAATGTTTCACAGGAAACTTATTCCCTGGACGTCAAAAAAAAAAAAAAGGATATTTTAAATAAATTTGATGAGGAATCGATTGCCACGCTGCGAACTATGTATCTGACTCTACCCATACCCCCAAGGCAAAAGAGACCCACTTCAAAATTATGACTGACATCTACCCATCTAAGGAATTATCGAGGGTACGCTTTAATTTTGAAGATAATATTTGTACATTTTGTGAAGACAACATTGAAACCACTGACCATATATTTTTTCTCCTTCTCATTCCATCGTCACCAGTTTCCTTCTCAAAAGATGATATAACATTCTGTTTACTTATAAGCAACATAACAGATGAACTCTGTTTCAATGTTCTTTTAGGCCTGGCCAAGTTCTTCATTCACAAGAACAGAATGCAAAAATGCTCCCCAAATTTTAATGTCTTCATAAACGATTTTGAAATATAAAAAAAAAAAAAAAAATCCTTAAAACTTATGGAAAAATCCGAAAACAAAAAAATATAGTTACCCATGTCCGAGGTTCCTTTTTTTTTTGGTAAAAAAAAAAAAAAAAAAAAAAAAAAACAACTTGATTACATGTTACATTCCCCTTGCAATTTTTTTTTTTTTTTTTCGTTTTAATTTCTTATTTGTCTATCTATTGATTTAATTACTTCCTTTTAATTTCTTTTTTTGTCTCGCACTGTAAATTTCTCACAAACCTGTAACACTATTAACTTCTCATTACATACAGAACAAATGTCCTGATGTCCGTTGCTTCCTCATCCCTGGTTGTTTCATTGACATTCAGTTCTACCTTGCTATGTTTATTTGTACATTTGTATATTTGGGTGTACTATTTATGTTCAATTAAAAACAGTTTGATGTCTGAGATTCCTTGTGAACCGCCAACTTAATTACATGTTATATTCCCCTCACAATTTTTTTTTTTCGTTTTTAATTTTATTTTTCTATCTATTTATTTAATTATATCCTTCTAATTTTCTTTTTTTGTCTAGCATTAAAAATTTCTCGCAAACCGTTAACACTATTAACTTCTGATTACTTACAGCACGATTGCGCTTATGCCCCCCCACCCATCCCGCTTTTTCCGTACGGAGGCAGACACTGAGATCGAAAGCAAATGGGTGTCATTGAAATGCAGTAACAGGGTGATAACAGCCGTGTTCGAAGTGTGTAGGGGCTTATAGGAGAGCAGAAGCACGTCACGCAATTCACCTGAGTTCGGAGGATCGGGAGTACCAGGGCCCATAGCGGAGAAGCGGAAGAGCGGAGTTATGTGTCTCTTCTCAAAGGCGGGGAAGCTGGGGGGCAGCAGGACCCCTTAGACCGGCTAAGGTGAGCCTACTCCGGACAGAGATCACCCGGAGTTATGACTGGAGCTCCCGGACCTCTGGGCACACACATATGTGAATGACTGGATGAGCTAATGTTGGTTTGGTTGTGGATACGTTTCGGCCAATGCTATCAGCACAGCGATGATGAGTTCAGGTGTGTCTGTGTGTGTTTGTGTGTTGTGTGTGTGTGTGTGTGTGTGTGTGTGTGTGTGCGTGTGTTTGTGTGTGTGTGAGAGTTTGTTTTTGTGGGTTGGGGGGGGTTCCCGCGGACACGGAGTACCAGGGCCTGGAGCGGATGAGGTGAGGAGCGGAGGAGAGCAGAAGCCCGGACCGTGATTCGCTTGTGTCCAGCGGCTCGGGAGTTCCAGGGCCCGAAACGGAGGAGCGGAGGAGCGGAGGAGCGGAGGAGCGGAGGAGCGGAGGACAGCAAAACCCCTTTCTGCAATTCGCCTGAGTCCGGCGGATCGGTAGTACCTGGTTCCGCAGCGGATGAGCGGAGGAGTGGAGGAGATGTTTCTCTTCTCAGAGGCGGCGAGGGGGGGGGGGCAGGACCCCTTACCCTTATCCCCCCCGGACGTTTGAGTGGAGCTCCCGGACCTCCGGGCACGCACATGCGAATGACTGGATCACAGGGAGTGCCAGGGCCTGGAGCGGATGAGCAGAGGAGAGGCGGAGGGCAGAAGCCCGGCCCTGTTCAAGAGTTCCAGGGTCCAAAGCGGGGGAGCGAAGAAGCGGAGGAGGGGAGGAGAGCAGAAGAGCAAAAAACTGGCCCGGAATTCACCGAAGTCCCGCGGATCGGGAGTTCCAGGGCCCGGAGCGGAAGAGCGGAGGAGCGGAGGAGAGGAGGAGCGGAGCAAAGCTAAGCCCGTCTTAACAACAAGGAAATTACAGATGAGGCTATAATTTCTAATGAAAACTTTAAATTCTATAGCCACGTATACACTTCGACATTGTCAAAAAGCGATTGTGACTCCTTTCCATTAAATATTCCTCAATATATCCCAAAAATAAACAACAAACAATATATGTTTGTTTATATATGTTTATATATAAACAACAAAAAATATACAGTTTGATGTCTGAGATTCCTTGTGAATCGCCAACTTAATTACATGTCGTATTCCCCTTGCATTTTTTTTTTTTGGTTTTAATTTCATTTGTCTATCTATTTATCTAATTATTTCCTTTTAATTTCGTTTTTTGTCTAGCACTGTAAATTTCTCACAAACCTGTAACACTATTAACTTCTCATTACATACAGAACAAATGTCCTCATGTCCGTTGCTTCCTCATGCCTGGTTGTTTCATTGACATTCAGTTCTACCTTGCTATGTTTATTTGTACATTTGTATATTTGGGTGTACTATTTATGTTCAATTAAAAACAGTTTGATGTCTGAGATTCCCTGTGAACCGCCAACTTAATTACATGTTATATTCCCCTCACAATTTTTTTTTTTTCGTTTTTAATTTTATTTTTCTTTCTATTTATTTAATTATATCCTTTTAATTTTCTTTTTTTGTCTAGCATTAAAAATTTCTCGCAAACCGTTAACACTATTAACTTCTGATTACTTACAGCACGAATGCGCTTATGCCCCCCCACCCCCCACCCCCCCGCTTTTTCCGTACGGTGGCAGACACTGAGATCGAAAGCAAATGGGTGTCATTGAAATGCAGTAACAGGGTGATAACAGCCGTGTTCGAAGTGTGTAGGGGCTTATAGTAGAGCAGAAGCACGTCACGCAATTCACCTGAGTTCGGAGGATCGGGAGTACCAGGGCCCATAGCGGAGAAGCGGAAGAGCGGAGTTATGTGTCTCTTCTCAAAGGCCGGGAAGCTGGGGGGCAGCAGGACCCCTTAGAGCGGCTAATGTGAGCCTTCTCCGGACATAGATCACCCGGACTTATGACTGGAGCTCCCGGACCTCTGGGCACACACATATGTGAATGAGTGGATGAGCTAATGTTGGTTTGGTTGTGGAAACGTTTCGGCCAATGCTATTAGCACAGCTATGATGAGTTCAGGTGTGTCTGTGTGTGTTTGTGTGTTTGTGTGTGTGTGTGTGTG
>NW_028234000.1:400000-415000 GCF_037954325.1 Fistularia commersonii
ACTCCTGCACTTCCTCATTCCACCACCAAGTCTCCTTATCAACTTTCCTTCCAGATGACAAACCGAGTACTCTTCTACCTGTCTCCCTGATAACACTAGCTGTTGTTGTCCAATCATCTGGCAGCTCACCCTGACCACCCAGACCCTTTCTCAACTCCTCCCTGAAAACCGTGCAACGCTCCTCCCTTTTCAGCTTCCACCACTTTGTCCTCTGCTCTGCCTTTGTCCTCGTCATCTACCTTGTCACCAGAGTCGTCGCACAAACCGCCATCCTATGCTGTCTGGCTACACGCCCACCTACAACTACTTTGCAGTCACCGATCTCTTTCAGGTTACCTCGTCTATACAAGATGTAGTCTACCTGCGTGCTCCTACCTCCGCTCTTATAAGTTACCCTATGTTCCTGTTTTTTCTGGAAAAAGGTATTCACTACACCCATTTCCATCCCTTTTGCAAAATCTACCACCATCTGTCCCTCTGCATTCCTATCCTGGATACCATATCTGCCCATCACTTCTTCATCCCCTCTATTGCCTTCACCAACATGTCCATTGAAGTCTGCACCAATTACCACTCTCTCATTTCTGGGAATATTCTGCATCACTTCATCCAACTCATTCCAGAACTTCTCCTTCTCTTCAGGTTCACATCCCACCTGTGGCGCATAGCCACTAACAACACTGAGCATCACACCTTCAATTTCCAATTTCAGACTCATAAGTCTATCTGACATTCTTTTCACCTCTAGGACGTTCCTTACAAACTCCTCCTTCAAGATGACTCCTACTCCATTTCTCTTCTTGTCAGCACCATAATAGTATAACTTAAAGCCTGCTCCTAAGCTTCTAGCCTTACTACCCTTCCACCTGGTCTCCTGGACACACAGTATATCCAGCTTCCTTCTCTGCATCGTGTCCATCAACTCTCTACCTTTTCCTGTCATAGTCCCAATATTCAAAGTCCCTACTCTCAGTCCCAGGCTCTTTCCTTTCCTCCTCTCTGCTTCCGAACACGCACTCCTCCTCTTCTTCTTCTTCTTGTTCTTCGACCCACAGTAGCCCGATTTCCATTAGTACCCTGTAGGTCATCAGTACCAATGGCGGTCGTTGTTAACCCGGTCCGCGACCCATCCGGTATGGTATAGTTATGGTTGACTCGCATGTTTGGTTTTGGCAAACGTTTTACGCCGGATGCCCCTCCTGACGCAACCCTCTGCATTTATCCGGGCTTGGGACCGGCACAGGGAGACACTGCTCCGTGCCCCCCCCCCCCCCCCCCCCCCAAAGGCAGGCTTGGAGAGACACGGGCCAGTGCCGCCCTGAGGCTGCATTACCCTCTCTTTCTTACATTTATTATAAAAATATGCTTATCTTCCTTTTAGCTCATCACACATGTCTTTATGATTTTCAGTCCATGCCTCAGCCGGCCTGAAGCTCCACTGATGCGCATGTGCGGATGCCTCTATCTAGCGGACATAAAATAAAGACAATCATTCAAATGTGAATGAGTCGGCGTGATGCTCCGGGATGTGTGGAGCTCAGGGAGCTCCACGAGTGAGGGAGTTAAGTTAGGGCGGGGGTGCAAGTAGGCTCTAGGATTCCCCGAGTCGGGGCGAGCGATGGGTTTAGAGGCGTATCGCATTGAAGATAATGGCCGCATATCCTTCTTGGACTTTTCTAAAGCCTTTGACTCGGTCGAACATCCATTTATCATAGCAACGCTCGAACATTTTGGATTTGGTTAAATATTCAGGAATGTGATCCGTGGGCTCTATGAGAATATTCATAGCTGTGTCACCCTGCCAAGCGGCACCACTCCGAGCTTCCATGTTGATGTGGGAATCCCCCAGGGTTGCCCCATCTCACCCTATTTATTTATAATTGCTACCGAAATGCTAGCCGTTTATGTTGAAAAGAGCAACGATATCCAAAAGTTAGACGTGCTGGGGACTGAAATTGTTATTAGCCTGCTGGCAGATGACACAACCTTAGTTTTGAAAAATGAACATCAAGTCCCAATAAGTGCCGAAAACAACCAAAACATTCTCCAAGGCTTCAGGATTGTCATTAAACTTAAAGAAATGCAAACTTCTTGCGCTGCATGACTCGCCACTAAAGGAAATCAGCGATGTTTCCATGAAATCAGAAATAAAATACTTGAGCATTTTCCTATCCAAGGACCAAACGTTAAATCAATCCAGGAACATTGAATCTAAACTGAATCAAAGTAAAGCTTAATTCTAATATATGGCTCCAGAGAGATTTATCAATATTAGGCCGGATATATTTGACTAAAATGGATGTGTTTATCCAGATGTATATACCCAGCGTATTCCAATGCTGCTCCAAATCAACTCGTAAAATCTGTTAACCAAATCAATTTCAACTTTATCTGGAGGAACAGACCACACCATCTAAGAAAAATCACATATGGTGAAAGAAACAAGTGAAGGAGGGCTGAAAGTGATAGAGTCGGACTGCTTGAATGGGACATTGAAGGTGAACTGGTTGAAATCCTGGATCAAACCTCATCGTTCTTTCTGGTATTGTACTCCAAACTACTTATTCAACAAAGTCGGCGGCCTGAGTCTTCTGCTTATCTCTGACTTGGATATCAACAAGATTCCTGTCAAATGTTCAGAGTTCCATAAACAAATATTATTATACTGGAAAATGATATACGTACACAATTTCTCACCACACAGTATAATAGTTTGGAACAATCGATATGTACTGCATGGCAACAAACCTCTGTTTTACAAGGAATGCTTTGAGAAAGGTATATGGTCGATAATTGACTTGATGGATGACACTGGCAGTCCTCTGGACAATGAGCAGTTCTGTACTACACACAGATTCAAGCCTCCCATATTAGAGTTGCTAAAGTTACGAAACGCACTGCCTCGACAATTTGTATTCCTGACCAAAAATATAATGACGCACCGAACCGTACAACCACAGTTACCCCGACTATCACTCCAGGGAATCTCAATTGTGGACAAAAAGCGCGGCAACTCCTTTATTAGGAAATGTTTCACAGGAAACTTATTCCCTGGACGTCAAAAAAAAAAAAAAAGGATATTTTAAATAAATTTGATGAGGAATCGATTGCCACGCTGCGAACCATGTATCTGACTCTACCCATACCCCCAAGGCAAAAGAGACCCACTTCAAAATTATGACTGACATCTACCCATCTAAGGAATTATCGAGGGTACGCTTTAATTTTGAAGATAATATTTGTACATTTTGTGAAGACAACATTGAAACCACTGACCATATATTTTTTCTCCTTCTCATTCCATCGTCACCAGTTTCCTTCTCAAAAGATGATATAACATTCTGTTTACTTATAAGCAACATAACAGATGAACTCTGTGTCAATGTTCTTTTAGGCCTGGCCAAGTTCTTCATTCACAAGAACAGAATGCAAAAATGCTCCCCAAATTTTAATGTCTTCATAAACGATTTTGAAATATAAAAAAAAAAAAAAAAATCCTTAAAACTTATGGAAAAATCCAAAAACTAAAAAATATAGTTACCCATGTCCGAGGTTCCTTTTTTTTTTGGTAAAAAAAAAAAACAAAAAAAAAAAAAACAACTTGATTACATGTTACATTCCCCTTGCAATTTTTTTTTTTTTTTTTTCGTTTTAATTTCTTATTTGTCTATCTATTGATTTAATTACTTCCTTTTAATTTCTTTTTTTGTCTCGCACTGTAAATTTCTCACAAACCTGTAACACTATTAACTTCTCATTACATACAGAACAAATGTCCTGATGTCCGTTGCTTCCTCATCCCTGGTTGTTTCATTGACATTCAGTTCTACCTTGCTATGTTTATTTGTACATCTGTATATTTGGGTGTACTATTTATGTTCAATTAAAAACAGTTTGATGTCTGAGATTCCTTGTGAACCGCCAACTTAATTACATGTTATATTCCCCTCACAATTTTTTTTTTTCGTTTTTAATTTTATTTTTCTATCTATTTATTTAATTATATCCTTTTAATTTTCTTTTTTTGTCTAGCATTAAAAATTTCTCGCAAACCGTTAACACTATTAACTTCTGATTACTTACACCACGAATGCGCTTATGCCCCCCCACCCATCCCGCTTTTTCCGTACGGAGGCAGACACTGAGATCGAAAGCAAATGGGTATCATTGAAATGCAGTAACAGGGTGATAACAGCCGTGTTCGAAGTGTGTAGGGGCTTATAGGAGAGCAGAAGCACGTCACGCAATTCACCTGAGTTCGGAGGATCGGGAGTACCAGGGCCCATAGCGGAGAAGCGGAAGAGCGGAGTTATGTGTCTCTTCTCAAAGGCCGGGAAGCTGGGGGGCAGCAGGACCCCTTAGAGCGGCTAATGTGAGCCTTCTCCGGACATAGATCACCCGGACTTATGACTGGAGCTCCCGGACCTCCGGGCACACACATATGTGAATGAGTGGATGAGCTAATGTCGGTTTGGTTGTGGATACGTTTCGGCCAATGCTATCAGCACAGCTATGATTATCCCCAGAACGTTGAGAACGAGCTCCCGGAACTCCAGACATGCGTATATAAAAGAGTGGAATTAAGGTGTGTGTGTGTGTGTGTGTGTGTGTGTGTGTGTGTATACGTGTGGGACAGAAGTAATGTTGGGGACAGAAATTGTTATTAGCCTGCTGGCAGATGACACAACCTTAGTTTTGAAAAATGAACATCAAGTCCCAATAAGTGCTGAAAAAAACCAAAACATTCTCCAAGGCTTCAGGATTTTCATTAAACTTAAAGAAATGCAAACTTCTTGCGCTGCATGACTCGCCACTAAAGGAAATCAGCGATGTTTCTATGAAATCAGAAATAAAATACTTGAGCATTTTCCTATCCAAGGACCAAACGTTAAATCAATCCAGGAACATTGAATCTAAACTGAATCAAAGTAAAGCTTAATTCTAATATATGGCTCCAGAGAGATTTATCAATATTAGGCCGGATATATTTGACTAAAATGGATGTGTTTATCCAGATGTATATACCCAGCGTATTCCAATGCTGCTCCAAATCAACTCGTAAAATCTGTTAACCAAATCAATTTCAACTTTATCTGGAGGAACAGACCACACCATCTAAGAAAAATCACATATGGTGAAAGAAACAAGTGAAGGAGGGCTGAAAGTGATAGAGTCGGACTGCTTGAATGGGACATTGAAGGTGAACTGGTTGAAATCCTGGATCAAACCTCATCGTTCTTTCTGGTATTGTACTCCAAACTACTTATTCAACAAAGTCGGCGGCCTGAGTCTTCTGCTTATCTCTGACTTGGATATCAACAAGATTCCTGTCAAATGTTCAGAGTTCCATAAACAAATATTATTATACTGGAAAATGATATACGTACACAATTTCTCACCACACAGTATAATAGTTTGGAACAATCGATATGTACTGCATGGCAACAAACCTCTGTTTTACAAGGAATGCTTTGAGAAAGGTATATGGTCGATAATTGACTTGATGGATGACACTGGCAGTCCTCTGGACAATGAGCAGTTCTGTACTACACACAGATTCAAGCCTCCCATATTAGAGTTGCTAAAGTTACGAAACGCACTGCCTCGACAATTTGTATTCCTGACCAAAAATATAATGACGCACCGAACCGTACAACCACAGTTACCCCGACTATCACTCCAGGGAATCTCAATTGTGGACAGAAAGCGCGGCAACTCCTTTATTAGGAAATGTTTCACAGGAAACTTATTCCCTGGACGTCAAAAAAAAAAAAAAGGATATTTTAAATAAATTTGATGAGGAATCGATTGCCACGCTGCGAACCATGTATCTGACTCTACCCATACCCCCAAGGCAAAAGAGACCCACTTCAAAATTATGACTGACATCTACCCATCTAAGGAATTATCGAGGGTACGCTTTAATTTTGAAGATAATATTTGTACATTTTGTGAAGACAACATTGAAACCACTGACCATATATTTTTTCTCCTTCTCATTCCATCGTCACCAGTTTCCTTCTCAAAAGATGATATAACATTCTGTTTACTTATAAGCAACATAACAGATGAACTCTGTGTCAATGTTCTTTTAGGCCTGGCCAAGTTCTTCATTCACAAGAACAGAATGCAAAAATGCTCCCCAAATTTTAATGTCTTCATAAACGATTTTGAAATATAAAAAAAAAAAAAAAAAAATCCTTAAAACTTATGGAAAAATCCAAAAACTAAAAAATATAGTTACCCATGTCCGAGGTTCCTTTTTTTTTTGGTAAAAAAAAAAAAACAAAAAAAAAAAAACAACTTGATTACATGTTACATTCCCCTTGCAATTTTTTTTTTTTTTTTCGTTTTAATTTCTTATTTGTCTATCTATTGATTTAATTACTTCCTTTTAATTTCTTTTTTTGTCTCGCACTGTAAATTTCTCACAAACCTGTAACACTATTAACTTCTCATTACATACAGAACAAATGTCCTGATGTCCGTTGCTTCCTCATCCCTGGTTGTTTCATTGACATTCAGTTCTACCTTGCTATGTTTATTTGTACATTTGTATATTTGGGTGTACTATTTATGTTCAATTAAAAACAGTTTGATGTCTGAGATTCCTTGTGAACCGCCAACTTAATTACATGTTATATTCCCCTCACAATTTTTTTTTTTCGTTTTTAATTTTATTTTTCTATCTATTTATTTAATTATATCCTTTTAATTTTCTTTTTTTGTCTAGCATTAAAAATTTCTCGCAAACCGTTAACACTATTAACTTCTGATTACTTACAGCACGAATGCGCTTATGCCCCCCCACCCCCCGCTTTTTCCGTACGGTGGCAGACACTGAGATCGAAAGCAAATGGGTGTCATTGAAATGCAGTAACAGGGTGATAACAGCCGTGTTCGAAGTGTGTAGGGGCTTATAGGAGAGCAGAAGCACGTCACGCAATTCACCTGAGTTCGGAGGATCGGGAGTACCAGGGCCCATAGCGGAGAAGCGGAAGAGCGGAGTTATGTGTCTCTTCTCAAAGGCGGGGAAGCTGGGGGGCAGCAGGACCCCTTAGACCGGCTAATGTGAGCCTTCTCCGGACATAGATCACCCGGACTTATGACTGGAGCTCCCGGACCTCTGGGCACACACATATGTGAATGAGTGGATGAGCTAATGTTGGTTTGGTTGTGGATACGTTTCGGCCAATGCTATCAGCACAGCTATGATTATCCCCAGAACGTTGAGAACGAGCTCCCGGAACTCCAGACATGCGTATATAAAAGAGTGGAATTAAGGTGTGTGTGTGTGTGTGTGTGTGTGTTTGTGTGTGTGTGTGTGTGTGTGTATACGTGTGGGACAGAAGTAATGTTGGGGACAGAAATTGTTATTAGCCTGCTGGCGGATGACACAACCTTAGTTTTGAAAAATGAACATCAAGTCCCAATAAGTGCTGAAAAAAACCAAAACATTCTCCAAGGCTTCAGGATTGTCATTAAACTTAAAGAAATGCAAACTTCTTGCGCTGCATGACTCGCCACTAAAGGAAATCAGCGATGTTTCTATGAAATCAGAAATAAAATACTTGAGCATTTTCCTATCCAAGGACCAAACGTTAAATCAATCCAGGAACATTGAATCTAAACTGAATCAAAGTAAAGCTTAATTCTAATATATGGCTCCAGAGAGATTTATCAATATTAGGCCGGATATATTTGACTAAAATGGATGTGTTTATCCAGATGTATATACCCAGCGTATTCCAATGCTGCTCCAAATCAACTCGTAAAATCTGTTAACCAAATCAATTTCAACTTTATCTGGAGGAACAGACCACACCATCTAAGAAAAATCACATATGGTGAAAGAAACAAGTGAAGGAGGGCTGAAAGTGATAGAGTCGGACTGCTTGAATGGGACATTGAAGGTGAACTGGTTGAAATCCTGGATCAAACCTCATCGTTCTTTCTGGTATTGTACTCCAAACTACTTATTCAACAAAGTCGGCGGCCTGAGTCTTCTGCTTATCTCTGACTTGGATATCAACAAGATTCCTGTCAAATGTTCAGAGTTCCATAAACAAATATTATTATACTGGAAAATGATATACGTACACAATTTCTCACCACACAGTATAATAGTTTGGAACAATCGATATGTACTGCATGGCAACAAACCTCTGTTTTACAAGGAATGCTTTGAGAAAGGTATATGGTCAATAATTGACTTGATGGATGACACTGGCAGTCCTCTGGACAATGAGCAGTTCTGTACTACACACAGATTCAAGCCTCCCATATTAGAGTTGCTAAAGTTACGAAACGCACTGCCTCGACAATTTGTATTCCTGACCAAAAATATAATGACGCACCGAACCGTACAACCACAGTTACCCCGACTATCACTCCAGGGAATCTCAATTGTGGACAGAAAGCGCGGCAACTCCTTTATTAGGAAATGTTTCACAGGAAACTTATTCCCTGGACGTCAAAAAAAAAAAAAAGGATATTTTAAATAAATTTGATGAGGAATCGATTGCCACGCTGCGAACCATGTATCTGACTCTACCCATACCCCCAAGGCAAAAGAGACCCACTTCAAAATTATGACTGACATCTACCCATCTAAGGAATTATCGAGGGTACGCTTTAATTTTGAAGATAATATTTGTACATTTTGTGAAGACAACATTGAAACCACTGACCATATATTTTTTCTCCTTCTCATTCCATCGTCACCAGTTTCCTTCTCAAAAGATGATATAACATTCTGTTTACTTATAAGCAACATAACAGATGAACTCTGTGTCAATGTTCTTTTAGGCCTGGCCAAGTTCTTCATTCACAAGAACAGAATGCAAAAATGCTCCCCAAATTTTAATGTCTTCATAAACGATTTTGAAATATAAAAAAAAAAAAAAAAAAATCCTTAAAACTTATGGAAAAATCCAAAAACTAAAAAATATAGTTACCCATGTCCGAGGTTCCTTTTTTTTTTGGTAAAAAAAAAAAAACAAAAAAAAAAAAACAACTTGATTACATGTTACATTCCCCTTGCAATTTTTTTTTTTTTTTTTCGTTTTAATTTCTTATTTGTCTATCTATTGATTTAATTACTTCCTTTTAATTTCTTTTTTTGTCTCGCACTGTAAATTTCTCACAAACCTGTAACACTATTAACTTCTCATTACATACAGAACAAATGTCCTGATGTCCGTTGCTTCCTCATCCCTGGTTGTTTCATTGACATTCAGTTCTACCTTGCTATGTTTATTTGTACATTTGTATATTTGGGTGTACTATTTATGTTCAATTAAAAACAGTTTGATGTCTGAGATTCCTTGTGAACCGCCAACTTAATTACATGTTATATTCCCCTCACAATTTTTTTTTTTCGTTTTTAATTTTATTTTTCTATCTATTTATTTAATTATATCCTTTTAATTTTCTTTTTTTGTCTAGCATTAAAAATTTCTCGCAAACCGTTAACACTATTAACTTCTGATTACTTACAGCACGAATGCGCTTATGCCCCCCCACCCCCCGCTTTTTCCGTACGGTGGCAGACACTGAGATCGAAAGCAAATGGGTGTCATTGAAATGCAGTAACAGGGTGATAACAGCCGTGTTCGAAGTGTGTAGGGGCTTATAGGAGAGCAGAAGCACGTCACGCAATTCACCTGAGTTCGGAGGATCGGGAGTACCAGGGCCCATAGCGGAGAAGCGGAAGAGCGGAGTTATGTGTCTCTTCTCAAAGGCGGGGAAGCTGGGGGGCAGCAGGACCCCTTAGAGCGGCTAATGTGAGCCTTCTCCGGACATAGATCACCCGGACTTATGACTGGAGCTCCCGGACCTCTGGGCACACACATATGTGAATGAGTGGATGAGCTAATGTTGGTTTGGTTGTGGATACGTTTCGGCCAATGCTATCAGCACAGCTATGATTATCCCCAGAACGTTGAGAACGAGCTCCCGGAACTCCAGACATGCGTATATAAAAGAGTGGAATTAAGGTGTGTGTGTGTGTGTGTGTGTGTGTTTGTGTGTGTGTGTGTGTGTGTGTATACGTGTGGGACAGAAGTAATGTTGGGGACAGAAATTGTTATTAGCCTGCTGGCGGATGACACAACCTTAGTTTTGAAAAATGAACATCAAGTCCCAATAAGTGCTGAAAAAAACCAAAACATTCTCCAAGGCTTCAGGATTGTCATTAAACTTAAAGAAATGCAAACTTCTTGCGCTGCATGACTCGCCACTAAAGGAAATCAGCGATGTTTCTATGAAATCAGAAATAAAATACTTGAGCATTTTCCTATCCAAGGACCAAACGTTAAATCAATCCAGGAACATTGAATCTAAACTGAATCAAAGTAAAGCTTAATTCTAATATATGGCTCCAGAGAGATTTATCAATATTAGGCCGGATATATTTGACTAAAATGGATGTGTTTATCCAGATGTATATACCCAGCGTATTCCAATGCTGCTCCAAATCAACTCGTAAAATCTGTTAACCAAATCAATTTCAACTTTATCTGGAGGAACAGACCACACCATCTAAGAAAAATCACATATGGTGAAAGAAACAAGTGAAGGAGGGCTGAAAGTGATAGAGTCGGACTGCTTGAATGGGACATTGAAGGTGAACTGGTTGAAATCCTGGATCAAACCTCATCGTTCTTTCTGGTATTGTACTCCAAACTACTTATTCAACAAAGTCGGCGGCCTGAGTCTTCTGCTTATCTCTGACTTGGATATCAACAAGATTCCTGTCAAATGTTCAGAGTTCCATAAACAAATATTATTATACTGGAAAATGATATACGTACACAATTTCTCACCACACAGTATAATAGTTTGGAACAATCGATATGTACTGCATGGCAACAAACCTCTGTTTTACAAGGAATGCTTTGAGAAAGGTATATGGTCAATAATTGACTTGATGGATGACACTGGCAGTCCTCTGGACAATGAGCAGTTCTGTACTACACACAGATTCAAGCCTCCCATATTAGAGTTGCTAAAGTTACGAAACGCACTGCCTCGACAATTTGTATTCCTGACCAAAAATATAATGACGCACCGAACCGTACAACCACAGTTACCCCGACTATCACTCCAGGGAATCTCAATTGTGGACAGAAAGCGCGGCAACTCCTTTATTAGGAAATGTTTCACAGGAAACTTATTCCCTGGACGTCAAAAAAAAAAAAAAGGATATTTTAAATAAATTTGATGAGGAATCGATTGCCACGCTGCGAACCATGTATCTGACTCTACCCATACCCCCAAGGCAAAAGAGACCCACTTCAAAATTATGACTGACATCTACCCATCTAAGGAATTATCGAGGGTACGCTTTAATTTTGAAGATAATATTTGTACATTTTGTGAAGACAACATTGAAACCACTGACCATATATTTTTTCTCCTTCTCATTCCATCGTCACCAGTTTCCTTCTCAAAAGATGATATAACATTCTGTTTACTTATAAGCAACATAACAGATGAACTCTGTGTCAATGTTCTTTTAGGCCTGGCCAAGTTCTTCATTCACAAGAACAGAATGCAAAAATGCTCCCCAAATTTTAATGTCTTCATAAACGATTTTGAAATATAAAAAAAAAAAAAAAAATCCTTAAAACTTATGGAAAAATCCGAAAACAAAAAAATATAGTTACCCATGTCCGAGGTTCCTTTTTTTTTTGGTAAAAAAAAAAACAAAAAAAAAAAAACAACTTGATTACATGTTACATTCCCCTTGCAATTTTTTTTTTTTTTTTTCGTTTTAATTTCCTTATTTGTCTATCTATTGATTTAATTACTTCCTTTTAATTTCTTTTTTTGTCTCGCACTGTAAATTTCTCACAAACCTGTAACACTATTAACTTCTCATTACATACAGAACAAATGTCCTGATGTCCGTTGCTTCCTCATCCCTGGTTGTTTCATTGACATTCAGTTCTACCTTGCTATGTTTATTTGTACATTTGTATATTTGGGTGTACTATTTATGTTCAATTAAAAACAGTTTGATGTCTGAGATTCCTTGTGAACCGCCAACTTAATTACATGTTATATTCCCCTCACAATTTTTTTTTTTCGTTTTTAATTTTATTTTTCTATCTATTTATTTAATTATATCCTTTTAATTTTCTTTTTTTGTCTAGCATTAAAAATTTCTCGCAAACCGTTAACACTATTAACTTCTGATTACTTACAGCACGAATGCGCTTATGCCCCCCCACCCATCCCGCTTTTTCCGTACGGAGGCAGACACTGAGATCGAAAGCAAATGGGTGTCATTGAAATGCAGTAACAGGGTGATAACAGCCGTGTTCGAAGTGTGTAGGGGCTTATAGTAGAGCAGAAGCACGTCACGCAATTCACCTGAGTTCGGAGGATCGGGAGTACCAGGGCCCATAGCGGAGAAGCGGAAGAGCGGAGTTATGTGTCTCTTCTCAAAGGCGGGGAAGCTGGGGGGCAGCAGGACCCCTTAGACCGGCTAAGGTGAGCCTACTCCGGACAGAGATCACCCGGAGTTATGACTGGAGCTCCCGGACCTCTGGGCACACACATATATGAATGAGTGGATGAGCTAATGTTGGTTTGGTTGTGGATACGTTTCGGCCAATGCTATCAGCACAGCGATGATGAGTTCAGGTGTGTCTGTGTGTGTTTGTGTGTTTGTGTGTGTGTGTGTGTGTGTGTGTGTGCGTGTGTTTGTGTGTGTGTGAGAGTTTGTTTTTGTGGGTTGGGGGGGGTTCCCGCGGACACGGAGTACCAGGGCCTGGAGCGGATGAGGTGAGGAGCGGAGGAGAGCAGAAGCCCGGACCGTGATTCGCTTGTGTCCAGCGGTTCGGGAGTTCCAGGGCCTGAAACGGAGGAGCGGAGGAGCGGAGGAGCGGAGGACAGCAAAACCCCTTTCTGCAATTCGCCTGAGTCCGGCGGATCGGTAGTACCTGGTTCCGCAGCGGATGAGCGGAGGAGTGGAGGAGATGTTTCTCTTCTCAGAGGCGGCGAGGGGGGGGGGGCAGGACCCCTTACCCTTATCCCCCCCGGACGTTTGAGTGGAGCTCCCGGACCTCCGGGCACGCACATGCGAATGACTGGATCACAGGGAGTGCCAGGGCCTGGAGCGGATGAGCAGAGGAGAGGCGGAGGGCAGAAGCCCGGCCCTGTTCAAGAGTTCCAGGGTCCAAAGCGGGGGAGCGAAGAAGCGGAGGAGGGGAGGAGAGCAGAAGAGCAAAAAACTGGCCCGGAATTCACCGAAGTCCCGCGGATCGGGAGTTCCAGGGCCCGGAGCGGAAGAGCGGAGGAGCGGAGGAGAGGAGGAGCGGAGCAAAGCTAAGCCCGTCTTAACAACAAGGAAATTACAGATGAGGCTATAATTTCTAATGAAAACTTTAAATTCTATAGCCACGTATACACTTCGACATTGTCAAAAAGCGATTGTGACTCCTTTCCATTAAATATTCCTCAATATATCCCAAAAATAAACAACAAACAATATATGATTGTTTATATATGTTTATATATAAACAACAAAAAATATACAGTTTGATGTCTGAGATTCCTTGTGAATCGCCAACTTAATTACATGTCGTATTCCCCTTGCATTTTTTTTTTTTGGTTTTAATTTCATTTGTCTATCTATTTATCTAATTATTTCCTTTTAATTTCGTTTTTTGTCTAGCACTGTAAATTTCTCACAAACCTGTAACACTATTAACTTCTCATTACATACAGAACAAATGTCCTCATGTCCGTTGCTTCCTCATGCCTGGTTGTTTCATTGACATTCAGTTCTACCTTGCTATGTTTATTTGTACATTTGTATATTTGGGTGTACTATTTATGTTCAATTAAAAACAGTTTGATGTCTGAGATTCCCTGTGAACCGCCAACTTAATTACATGTTATATTCCCCTCACAATTTTTTTTTTTTCGTTTTTAATTTTATTTTTCTATCTATTTATTTAATTATATCCTTTTAATTTTCTTTTTTTGTCTAGCATTAAAAATTTCTCGCAAACCGTTAACACTATTAACTTCTGATTACTTACAGCACGAATGCGCTTATGCCCCCCCACCCCCCACCCCCCCGCTTTTTCCGTACGGTGGCAGACACTGAGATCGAAAGCAAATGGGTGTCATTGAAATGCAGTAACAGGGTGATAACAGCCGTGTTCGAAGTGTGTAGGGGCTTATAGTAGAGCAGAAGCACGTCACGCAATTCACCTGAGTTCGGAGGATCGGGAGTACCAGGGCCCATAGCGGAGAAGCGGAAGAGCGGAGTTATGTGTCTCTTCTCAAAGGCCGGGAAGCTGGGGGGCAGCAGGACCCCTTAGAGCGGCTAATGTGAGCCTTCTCCGGACATAGATCACCCGGACTTATGACTGGAGCTCCCGGACCTCTGGGCACACACATATGTGAATGAGTGGATGAGCTAATGTTGGTTTGGTTGTGGAAACGTTTCGGCCAATGCTATTAGCACAGCTATGATGAGTTCAGGTGTGTCTGTGTGTGTTTGTGTGTTTGTGTGTGTGTGTGTGTGTGTGTGTGTGCGTGTGTTTGTGTGTGTGTGAGAGTTTGTTTTTGTGGGTTGGGGGGGGTTCCCGCGGACACGGAGTACCAGGGCCTGGAGCGGATGAGGTGAGGAGCGGAGGAGAGCAGAAGCCCGGACCGTGATTCGCTTGTGTCCAGCGGTTCGGGAGTTCCAGGGCCCGAAACGGAGGAGCGGAGGAGCGGAGGACGGCAAAACCCCTTTCTGCAATTCGCCTGAGTCCGGCGGATCGGTAATACCTGGTTCCGCAGCGGAGGAGCGGAGGAGTGGAGGAGATGTTTCTCTTCTCAGAGGCGGCGAGGAGGGGGGGAGAGGGACAGGACCCCTTACCCTTACCCCCCCCGGACGTTTGAGTGGAGCTCCCGGACCTCCGGGCACGCACATGCGAATGACTGGATCACAGGGAGTGCCAGGGCCTGGAGCGGATGAGCAGAGGAGAGGCGGAG
>NW_028234000.1:425000-440000 GCF_037954325.1 Fistularia commersonii
GCACAGGGAGACACTGCTCCGTGCCCCCCCCCCCCCCCCCCCCCCAAAGGCAGGCTTGGAGAGACACGGGCCAGTGCCGCCCTGAGGCTGCATTACCCTCTCTTTCTTACATTTATTATAAAAATATGCTTATCTTCCTTTTAGCTCATCACACATGTCTTTATGATTTTCAGTCCATGCCTCAGCCGGCCTGAAGCTCCACTGATGCGCATGTGCGGATGCCTCTATCTAGCGGACATAAAATAAAGACAATCATTCAAATGTGAATGAGTCGGCGTGATGCTCCGGGATGTGTGGAGCTCAGGGAGCTCCACGAGTGAGGGAGTTAAGTTAGGGCGGGGGTGCAAGTAGGCTCTAGGATTCCCCGAGTCGGGGCGAGCGATGGGTTTAGAGGCGTATCGCATTGAAGATAATGGCCGCATATCCTTCTTGGACTTTTCTAAAGCCTTTGACTCGGTCGAACATCCATTTATCATAGCAACGCTCGAACATTTTGGATTTGGTTAAATATTCAGGAATGTGATCCGTGGGCTCTATGAGAATATTCATAGCTGTGTCACCCTGCCAAGCGGCACCACTCCGAGCTTCCATGTTGATGTGGGAATCCCCCAAGGTTGCCCCATCTCACCCTATTTATTTATAATTGCTACCGAAATGCTAGCCGTTTATGTTGAAAAGAGCAACGATATCCAAAAGTTAGACGTGCTGGGGACTGAAATTGTTATTAGCCTGCTGGCAGATGACACAACCTTAGTTTTGAAAAATGAACATCAAGTCCCAATAAGTGCCGAAAACAACCAAAACATTCTCCAAGGCTTCAGGATTGTCATTAAACTTAAAGAAATGCAAACTTCTTGCGCTGCATGACTCGCCACTAAAGGAAATCAGCGATGTTTCTATGAAATCAGAAATAAAATACTTGAGCATTTTCCTATCCAAGGACCAAACGTTAAATCAATCCAGGAACATTGAATCTAAACTGAATCAAAGTAAAGCTTAATTCTAATATATGGCTCCAGAGAGATTTATCAATATTAGGCCGGATATATTTGACTAAAATGGATGTGTTTATCCAGATGTATATACCCAGCGTATTCCAATGCTGCTCCAAATCAACTCGTAAAATCTGTTAACCAAATCAATTTCAACTTTATCTGGAGGAACAGACCACACCATCTAAGAAAAATCACATATGGTGAAAGAAACAAGTGAAGGAGGGCTGAAAGTGATAGAGTCGGACTGCTTGAATGGGACATTGAAGGTGAACTGGTTGAAATCCTGGATCAAACCTCATCGTTCTTTCTGGTATTGTACTCCAAACTACTTATTCAACAAAGTCGGCGGCCTGAGTCTTCTGCTTATCTCTGACTTGGATATCAACAAGATTCCTGTCAAATGTTCAGAGTTCCATAAACAAATATTATTATACTGGAAAATGATATACGTACACAATTTCTCACCACACAGTATAATAGTTTGGAACAATCGATATGTACTGCATGGCAACAAACCTCTGTTTTACAAGGAATGCTTTGAGAAAGGTATATGGTCGATAATTGACTTGATGGATGACACTGGCAGTCCTCTGGACAATGAGCAGTTCTGTACTACACACAGATTCAAGCCTCCCATATTAGAGTTGCTAAAGTTACGAAACGCACTGCCTCGACAATTTGTATTCCTGACCAAAAATATAATGACGCACCGAACCGTACAACCACAGTTACCCCGACTATCACTCCAGGGAATCTCAATTGTGGACAGAAAGCGCGGCAACTCCTTTATTAGGAAATGTTTCACAGGAAACTTATTCCCTGGACGTCAAAAAAAAAAAAAAAGGATATTTTAAATAAATTTGATGAGGAATCGATTGCCACGCTGCGAACCATGTATCTGACTCTACCCATACCCCCAAGGCAAAAGAGACCCACTTCAAAATTATGACTGACATCTACCCATCTAAGGAATTATCGAGGGTACGCTTTAATTTTGAAGATAATATTTGTACATTTTGTGAAGACAACATTGAAACCACTGACCATATATTTTTTCTCCTTCTCATTCCATCGTCACCAGTTTCCTTCTCAAAAGATGATATAACATTCTGTTTACTTATAAGCAACATAACAGATGAACTCTGTGTCAATGTTCTTTTAGGCCTGGCCAAGTTCTTCATTCACAAGAACAGAATGCAAAAATGCTCCCCAAATTTTAATGTCTTCATAAACGATTTTGAAATATAAAAAAAAAAAAAAAAAATCCTTAAAACTTATGGAAAAATCCAAAAACTAAAAAATATAGTTACCCATGTCCGAGGTTCCTTTTTTTTTTGGTAAAAAAAAAAAACAAAAAAAAAAAAACAACTTGATTACATGTTACATTCCCCTTGCAATTTTTTTTTTTTTTTTTTTTCGTTTTAATTTCTTATTTGTCTATCTATTGATTTAATTACTTCCTTTTAATTTCTTTTTTTGTCTCGCACTGTAAATTTCTCACAAACCTGTAACACTATTAACTTCTCATTACATACAGAACAAATGTCCTGATGTCCGTTGCTTCCTCATCCCTGGTTGTTTCATTGACATTCAGTTCTACCTTGCTATGTTTATTTGTACATCTGTATATTTGGGTGTACTATTTATGTTCAATTAAAAACAGTTTGATGTCTGAGATTCCTTGTGAACCGCCAACTTAATTACATGTTATATTCCCCTCACAATTTTTTTTTTTCGTTTTTAATTTTATTTTTCTATCTATTTATTTAATTATATCCTTTTAATTTTCTTTTTTTGTCTAGCATTAAAAATGTCTCGCAAACCGTTAACACTATTAACTTCTGATTACTTACACCACGAATGCGCTTATGCCCCCCCACCCATCCCGCTTTTTCCGTACGGAGGCAGACACTGAGATCGAAAGCAAATGGGTGTCATTGAAATGCAGTAACAGGGTGATAACAGCCGTGTTCGAAGTGTGTAGGGGCTTATAGGAGAGCAGAAGCACGTCACGCAATTCACCTGAGTTCGGAGGATCGGGAGTACCAGGGCCCATAGCGGAGAAGCGGAAGAGCGGAGTTATGTGTCTCTTCTCAAAGGCCGGGAAGCTGGGGGGCAGCAGGACCCCTTAGAGCGGCTAATGTGAGCCTTCTCCGGACATAGATCACCCGGACTTATGACTGGAGCTCCCGGACCTCCGGGCACACACATATGTGAATGAGTGGATGAGCTAATGTCGGTTTGGTTGTGGATACGTTTCGGCCAATGCTATCAGCACAGCTATGATTATCCCCAGAACGTTGAGAACGAGCTCCCGGAACTCCAGACATGCGTATATAAAAGAGTGGAATTAAGGTGTGTGTGTGTGTGTGTGTGTGTGTGTGTGTGTGTATACGTGTGGGACAGAAGTAATGTTGGGGACAGAAATTGTTATTAGCCTGCTGGCAGATGACACAACCTTAGTTTTGAAAAATGAACATCAAGTCCCAATAAGTGCTGAAAAAAACCAAAACATTCTCCAAGGCTTCAGGATTGTCATTAAACTTAAAGAAATGCAAACTTCTTGCGCTGCATGACTCGCCACTAAAGGAAATCAGCGATGTTTCTATGAAATCAGAAATAAAATACTTGAGCATTTTCCTATCCAAGGACCAAACGTTAAATCAATCCAGGAACATTGAATCTAAACTGAATCAAAGTAAAGCTTAATTCTAATATATGGCTCCAGAGAGATTTATCAATATTAGGCCGGATATATTTGACTAAAATGGATGTGTTTATCCAGATGTATATACCCAGCGTATTCCAATGCTGCTCCAAATCAACTCGTAAAATCTGTTAACCAAATCAATTTCAACTTTATCTGGAGGAACAGACCACACCATCTAAGAAAAATCACATATGGTGAAAGAAACAAGTGAAGGAGGGCTGAAAGTGATAGAGTCGGACTGCTTGAATGGGACATTGAAGGTGAACTGGTTGAAATCCTGGATCAAACCTCATCGTTCTTTCTGGTATTGTACTCCAAACTACTTATTCAACAAAGTCGGCGGCCTGAGTCTTCTGCTTATCTCTGACTTGGATATCAACAAGATTCCTGTCAAATGTTCAGAGTTCCATAAACAAATATTATTATACTGGAAAATGATATACGTACACAATTTCTCACCACACAGTATAATAGTTTGGAACAATCGATATGTACTGCATGGCAACAAACCTCTGTTTTACAAGGAATGCTTTGAGAAAGGTATATGGTCGATAATTGACTTGATGGATGACACTGGCAGTCCTCTGGACAATGAGCAGTTCTGTACTACACACAGATTCAAGCCTCCCATATTAGAGTTGCTAAAGTTACGAAACGCACTGCCTCGACAATTTGTATTCCTGACCAAAAATATAATGACGCACCGAACCGTACAACCACAGTTACCCCGACTATCACTCCAGGGAATCTCAATTGTGGACAGAAAGCGCGGCAACTCCTTTATTAGGAAATGTTTCACAGGAAACTTATTCCCTGGACGTCAAAAAAAAAAAAAAGGATATTTTAAATAAATTTGATGAGGAATCGATTGCCACGCTGCGAACCATGTATCTGACTCTACCCATACCCCCAAGGCAAAAGAGACCCACTTCAAAATTATGACTGACATCTACCCATCTAAGGAATTATCGAGGGTACGCTTTAATTTTGAAGATAATATTTGTACATTTTGTGAAGACAACATTGAAACCACTGACCATATATTTTTTCTCCTTCTCATTCCATCGTCACCAGTTTCCTTCTCAAAAGATGATATAACATTCTGTTTACTTATAAGCAACATAACAGATGAACTCTGTGTCAATGTTCTTTTAGGCCTGGCCAAGTTCTTCATTCACAAGAACAGAATGCAAAAATGCTCCCCAAATTTTAATGTCTTCATAAACGATTTTGAAATATAAAAAAAAAAAAAAAAAAATCCTTAAAACTTATGGAAAAATCCAAAAACTAAAAAATATAGTTACCCATGTCCGAGGTTCCTTTTTTTTTTGGTAAAAAAAAAAAAACAAAAAAAAAAAAAACAACTTGATTACATGTTACATTCCCCTTGCAATTTTTTTTTTTTTTTTTCGTTTTAATTTCTTATTTGTCTATCTATTGATTTAATTACTTCCTTTTAATTTCTTTTTTTGTCTCGCACTGTAAATTTCTCACAAACCTGTAACACTATTAACTTCTCATTACATACAGAACAAATGTCCTGATGTCCGTTGCTTCCTCATCCCTGGTTGTTTCATTGACATTCAGTTCTACCTTGCTATGTTTATTTGTACATTTGTATATTTGGGTGTACTATTTATGTTCAATTAAAAACAGTTTGATGTCTGAGATTCCTTGTGAACCGCCAACTTAATTACATGTTATATTCCCCTCACAATTTTTTTTTTTCGTTTTTAATTTTATTTTTCTATCTATTTATTTAATTATATCCTTTTAATTTTCTTTTTTTGTCTAGCATTAAAAATTTCTCGCAAACCGTTAACACTATTAACTTCTGATTACTTACAGCACGAATGCGCTTATGCCCCCCCACCCCCCGCTTTTTCCGTACGGTGGCAGACACTGAGATCGAAAGCAAATGGGTGTCATTGAAATGCAGTAACAGGGTGATAACAGCCGTGTTCGAAGTGTGTAGGGGCTTATAGGAGAGCAGAAGCACGTCACGCAATTCACCTGAGTTCGGAGGATCGGGAGTACCAGGGCCCATAGCGGAGAAGCGGAAGAGCGGAGTTATGTGTCTCTTCTCAAAGGCGGGGAAGCTGGGGGGCAGCAGGACCCCTTAGACCGGCTAATGTGAGCCTTCTCCGGACATAGATCACCCGGACTTATGACTGGAGCTCCCGGACCTCTGGGCACACACATATGTGAATGAGTGGATGAGCTAATGTTGGTTTGGTTGTGGATACGTTTCGGCCAATGCTATCAGCACAGCTATGATTATCCCCAGAACGTTGAGAACGAGCTCCCGGAACTCCAGACATGCGTATATAAAAGAGTGGAATTAAGGTGTGTGTGTGTGTGTGTGTGTGTGTTTGTGTGTGTGTGTGTGTGTGTGTATACGTGTGGGACAGAAGTAATGTTGGGGACAGAAATTGTTATTAGCCTGCTGGCGGATGACACAACCTTAGTTTTGAAAAATGAACATCAAGTCCCAATAAGTGCTGAAAAAAACCAAAACATTCTCCAAGGCTTCAGGATTGTCATTAAACTTAAAGAAATGCAAACTTCTTGCGCTGCATGACTCGCCACTAAAGGAAATCAGCGATGTTTCTATGAAATCAGAAATAAAATACTTGAGCATTTTCCTATCCAAGGACCAAACGTTAAATCAATCCAGGAACATTGAATCTAAACTGAATCAAAGTAAAGCTTAATTCTAATATATGGCTCCAGAGAGATTTATCAATATTAGGCCGGATATATTTGACTAAAATGGATGTGTTTATCCAGATGTATATACCCAGCGTATTCCAATGCTGCTCCAAATCAACTCGTAAAATCTGTTAACCAAATCAATTTCAACTTTATCTGGAGGAACAGACCACACCATCTAAGAAAAATCACATATGGTGAAAGAAACAAGTGAAGGAGGGCTGAAAGTGATAGAGTCGGACTGCTTGAATGGGACATTGAAGGTGAACTGGTTGAAATCCTGGATCAAACCTCATCGTTCTTTCTGGTATTGTACTCCAAACTACTTATTCAACAAAGTCGGCGGCCTGAGTCTTCTGCTTATCTCTGACTTGGATATCAACAAGATTCCTGTCAAATGTTCAGAGTTCCATAAACAAATATTATTATACTGGAAAATGATATACGTACACAATTTCTCACCACACAGTATAATAGTTTGGAACAATCGATATGTACTGCATGGCAACAAACCTCTGTTTTACAAGGAATGCTTTGAGAAAGGTATATGGTCGATAATTGACTTGATGGATGACACTGGCAGTCCTCTGGACAATGAGCAGTTCTGTACTACACACAGATTCAAGCCTCCCATATTAGAGTTGCTAAAGTTACGAAACGCACTGCCTCGACAATTTGTATTCCTGACCAAAAATATAATGACGCACCGAACCGTACAACCACAGTTACCCCGACTATCACTCCAGGGAATCTCAATTGTGGACAGAAAGCGCGGCAACTCCTTTATTAGGAAATGTTTCACAGGAAACTTATTCCCTGGACGTCAAAAAAAAAAAAAAGGATATTTTAAATAAATTTGATGAGGAATCGATTGCCACGCTGCGAACCATGTATCTGACTCTACCCATACCCCCAAGGCAAAAGAGACCCACTTCAAAATTATGACTGACATCTACCCATCTAAGGAATTATCGAGGGTACGCTTCAATTTTGAAGATAATATTTGTACATTTTGTGAAGACAACATTGAAACCACTGACCATATATTTTTTCTCCTTCTCATTCCATCGTCACCAGTTTCCTTCTCAAAAGATGATATAACATTCTGTTTACTTATAAGCAACATAACAGATGAACTCTGTGTCAATGTTCTTTTAGGCCTGGCCAAGTTCTTCATTCACAAGAACAGAATGCAAAAATGCTCCCCAAATTTTAATGTCTTCATAAACGATTTTGAAATATAAAAAAAAAAAAAAAAAAATCCTTAAAACTTATGGAAAAATCCAAAAACTAAAAAATATAGTTACCCATGTCCGAGGTTCCTTTTTTTTTTGGTAAAAAAAAAAAACAAAACAAAAAAAACAACTTGATTACATGTTACATTCCCCTTGCAATTTTTTTTTTTTTTTTTCGTTTTAATTTCTTATTTGTCTATCTATTGATTTAATTACTTCCTTTTAATTTCTTTTTTTGTCTCGCACTGTAAATTTCTCACAAACCTGTAACACTATTAACTTCTCATTACATACAGAACAAATGTCCTGATGTCCGTTGCTTCCTCATCCCTGGTTGTTTCATTGACATTCAGTTCTACCTTGCTATGTTTATTTGTACATTTGTATATTTGGGTGTACTATTTATGTTCAATTAAAAACAGTTTGATGTCTGAGATTCCTTGTGAACCGCCAACTTAATTACATGTTATATTCCCCTCACAATTTTTTTTTTTCGTTTTTAATTTTATTTTTCTATCTATTTATTTAATTATATCCTTCTAATTTTCTTTTTTTGTCTAGCATTAAAAATTTCTCGCAAACCGTTAACACTATTAACTTCTGATTACTTACACCACGAATGCGCTTATGCCCCCCCACCCATCCCGCTTTTTCCGTACGGAGGCAGACACTGAGATCGAAAGCAAATGGGTGTCATTGAAATGCAGTAACAGGGTGATAACAGCCGTGTTCGAAGTGTGTAGGGGCTTATAGGAGAGCAGAAGCACGTCACGCAATTCACCTGAGTTCGGAGGATCGGGAGTACCAGGGCCCATAGCGGAGAAGCGGAAGAGCGGAGTTATGTGTCTCTTCTCAAAGGCGGGGAAACTGGGGGGCAGCAGGACCCCTTAGACCGGCTAATGTGAGTCTTCTCCGGACATAGATCACCCGGACTTATGACTGGAGCTCCCGGACCTCTGGGCACACACATATGTGAATGAGTGGATGAGCTAATGTTGGTTTGGTTGTGGATACGTTTCGGCCAATGCTATCAGCACAGCTATGATTATCCCCAGAACGTTGAGAACGAGCTCCCGGAACTCCAGACATGCGTATATAAAAGAGTGGAATTAAGGTGTGTGTGTGTGTGTGTGTGTGTGTGTGTGTGTGTGTGTTTGTGTGTGTATACGTGTGGGACAGAAGTAATGTTGGGGACAGAAATTGTTATTAGCCTGCTGGCAGATGACACAACCTTAGTTTTGAAAAATGAACATCAAGTCCCAATAAGTGCTGAAAAAAACCAAAACATTCTCCAAGGCTTCAGGATTGTCATTAAACTTAAAGAAATGCAAACTTCTTGCGCTGCATGACTCGCCACTAAAGGAAATCAGCGATGTTTCTATGAAATCAGAAATAAAATACTTGAGCATTTTCCTATCCAAGGACCAAACGTTAAATCAATCCAGGAACATTGAATCTAAACTGAATCAAAGTAAAGCTTAATTCTAATATATGGCTCCAGAGAGATTTATCAATATTAGGCCGGATATATTTGACTAAAATGGATGTGTTTATCCAGATGTATATACCCAGCGTATTCCAATGCTGCTCCAAATCAACTCGTAAAATCTGTTAACCAAATCAATTTCAACTTTATCTGGAGGAACAGACCACACCATCTAAGAAAAATCACATATGGTGAAAGAAACAAGTGAAGGAGGGCTGAAAGTGATAGAGTTGGACTGCTTGAATGGGACATTGAAGGTGAACTGGTTGAAATCCTGGATCAAACCTCATCGTTCTTTCTGGTATTGTACTCCAAACTACTTATTCAACAAAGTCGGCGGCCTGAGTCTTCTGCTTATCTCTGACTTGGATATCAACAAGATTCCTGTCAAATGTTCAGAGTTCCATAAACAAATATTATTATACTGGAAAATGATATACGTACACAATTTCTCACCACACAGTATAATAGTTTGGAACAATCGATATGTACTGCATGGCAACAAACCTCTGTTTTACAAGGAATGCTTTGAGAAAGGTATATGGTCAATAATTGACTTGATGGATGACACTGGCAGTCCTCTGGACAATGAGCAGTTCTGTACTACACACAGATTCAAGCCTCCCATATTAGAGTTGCTAAAGTTACGAAACGCACTGCCTCGACAATTTGTATTCCTGACCAAAAATATAATGACGCACCGAACCGTACAACCACAGTTACCCCGACTATCACTCCAGGGAATCTCAATTGTGGACAGAAAGCGCAGCAACTCCTTTATTAGGAAATGTTTCACAGGAAACTTATTCCCTGGACGTCAAAAAAAAAAAAAAGGATATTTTAAATAAATTTGATGAGGAATCGATTGCCACGCTGCGAACTATGTATCTGACTCTACCCATACCCCCAAGGCAAAAGAGACCCACTTCAAAATTATGACTGACATCTACCCATCTAAGGAATTATCGAGGGTACGCTTTAATTTTGAAGATAATATTTGTACATTTTGTGAAGACAACATTGAAACCACTGACCATATATTTTTTCTCCTTCTCATTCCATCGTCACCAGTTTCCTTCTCAAAAGATGATATAACATTCTGTTTACTTATAAGCAACATAACAGATGAACTCTGTTTCAATGTTCTTTTAGGCCTGGCCAAGTTCTTCATTCACAAGAACAGAATGCAAAAATGCTCCCCAAATTTTAATGTCTTCATAAACGATTTTGAAATATAAAAAAAAAAAAAAAAATCCTTAAAACTTATGGAAAAATCCGAAAACAAAAAAATATAGTTACCCATGTCCGAGGTTCCTTTTTTTTTTGGTAAAAAAAAAAAAAAAAAAAAAAAAAAACAACTTGATTACATGTTACATTCCCCTTGCAATTTTTTTTTTTTTTTTTCGTTTTAATTTCTTATTTGTCTATCTATTGATTTAATTACTTCCTTTTAATTTCTTTTTTTGTCTCGCACTGTAAATTTCTCACAAACCTGTAACACTATTAACTTCTCATTACATACAGAACAAATGTCCTGATGTCCGTTGCTTCCTCATCCCTGGTTGTTTCATTGACATTCAGTTCTACCTTGCTATGTTTATTTGTACATTTGTATATTTGGGTGTACTATTTATGTTCAATTAAAAACAGTTTGATGTCTGAGATTCCTTGTGAACCGCCAACTTAATTACATGTTATATTCCCCTCACAATTTTTTTTTTTCGTTTTTAATTTTATTTTTCTATCTATTTATTTAATTATATCCTTCTAATTTTCTTTTTTTGTCTAGCATTAAAAATTTCTCGCAAACCGTTAACACTATTAACTTCTGATTACTTACAGCACGATTGCGCTTATGCCCCCCCACCCATCCCGCTTTTTCCGTACGGAGGCAGACACTGAGATCGAAAGCAAATGGGTGTCATTGAAATGCAGTAACAGGGTGATAACAGCCGTGTTCGAAGTGTGTAGGGGCTTATAGGAGAGCAGAAGCACGTCACGCAATTCACCTGAGTTCGGAGGATCGGGAGTACCAGGGCCCATAGCGGAGAAGCGGAAGAGCGGAGTTATGTGTCTCTTCTCAAAGGCGGGGAAGCTGGGGGGCAGCAGGACCCCTTAGACCGGCTAAGGTGAGCCTACTCCGGACAGAGATCACCCGGAGTTATGACTGGAGCTCCCGGACCTCTGGGCACACACATATGTGAATGACTGGATGAGCTAATGTTGGTTTGGTTGTGGATACGTTTCGGCCAATGCTATCAGCACAGCGATGATGAGTTCAGGTGTGTCTGTGTGTGTTTGTGTGTTGTGTGTGTGTGTGTGTGTGTGTGTGTGTGTGTGCGTGTGTTTGTGTGTGTGTGAGAGTTTGTTTTTGTGGGTTGGGGGGGGTTCCCGCGGACACGGAGTACCAGGGCCTGGAGCGGATGAGGTGAGGAGCGGAGGAGAGCAGAAGCCCGGACCGTGATTCGCTTGTGTCCAGCGGCTCGGGAGTTCCAGGGCCCGAAACGGAGGAGCGGAGGAGCGGAGGAGCGGAGGAGCGGAGGAGCGGAGGACAGCAAAACCCCTTTCTGCAATTCGCCTGAGTCCGGCGGATCGGTAGTACCTGGTTCCGCAGCGGATGAGCGGAGGAGTGGAGGAGATGTTTCTCTTCTCAGAGGCGGCGAGGGGGGGGGGGCAGGACCCCTTACCCTTATCCCCCCCGGACGTTTGAGTGGAGCTCCCGGACCTCCGGGCACGCACATGCGAATGACTGGATCACAGGGAGTGCCAGGGCCTGGAGCGGATGAGCAGAGGAGAGGCGGAGGGCAGAAGCCCGGCCCTGTTCAAGAGTTCCAGGGTCCAAAGCGGGGGAGCGAAGAAGCGGAGGAGGGGAGGAGAGCAGAAGAGCAAAAAACTGGCCCGGAATTCACCGAAGTCCCGCGGATCGGGAGTTCCAGGGCCCGGAGCGGAAGAGCGGAGGAGCGGAGGAGAGGAGGAGCGGAGCAAAGCTAAGCCCGTCTTAACAACAAGGAAATTACAGATGAGGCTATAATTTCTAATGAAAACTTTAAATTCTATAGCCACGTATACACTTCGACATTGTCAAAAAGCGATTGTGACTCCTTTCCATTAAATATTCCTCAATATATCCCAAAAATAAACAACAAACAATATATGTTTGTTTATATATGTTTATATATAAACAACAAAAAATATACAGTTTGATGTCTGAGATTCCTTGTGAATCGCCAACTTAATTACATGTCGTATTCCCCTTGCATTTTTTTTTTTTGGTTTTAATTTCATTTGTCTATCTATTTATCTAATTATTTCCTTTTAATTTCGTTTTTTGTCTAGCACTGTAAATTTCTCACAAACCTGTAACACTATTAACTTCTCATTACATACAGAACAAATGTCCTCATGTCCGTTGCTTCCTCATGCCTGGTTGTTTCATTGACATTCAGTTCTACCTTGCTATGTTTATTTGTACATTTGTATATTTGGGTGTACTATTTATGTTCAATTAAAAACAGTTTGATGTCTGAGATTCCCTGTGAACCGCCAACTTAATTACATGTTATATTCCCCTCACAATTTTTTTTTTTTCGTTTTTAATTTTATTTTTCTTTCTATTTATTTAATTATATCCTTTTAATTTTCTTTTTTTGTCTAGCATTAAAAATTTCTCGCAAACCGTTAACACTATTAACTTCTGATTACTTACAGCACGAATGCGCTTATGCCCCCCCACCCCCCACCCCCCCGCTTTTTCCGTACGGTGGCAGACACTGAGATCGAAAGCAAATGGGTGTCATTGAAATGCAGTAACAGGGTGATAACAGCCGTGTTCGAAGTGTGTAGGGGCTTATAGTAGAGCAGAAGCACGTCACGCAATTCACCTGAGTTCGGAGGATCGGGAGTACCAGGGCCCATAGCGGAGAAGCGGAAGAGCGGAGTTATGTGTCTCTTCTCAAAGGCCGGGAAGCTGGGGGGCAGCAGGACCCCTTAGAGCGGCTAATGTGAGCCTTCTCCGGACATAGATCACCCGGACTTATGACTGGAGCTCCCGGACCTCTGGGCACACACATATGTGAATGAGTGGATGAGCTAATGTTGGTTTGGTTGTGGAAACGTTTCGGCCAATGCTATTAGCACAGCTATGATGAGTTCAGGTGTGTCTGTGTGTGTTTGTGTGTTTGTGTGTGTGTGTGTGTGTGTGTGTGTGCGTGTGTTTGTGTGTGTGTGAGAGTTTGTTTTTGTGGGTTGGGGGGGGTTCCCGCGGACACGGAGTACCAGGGCCTGGAGCGGATGAGGTGAGGAGCGGAGGAGAGCAGAAGCCCGGACCGTGATTCGCTTGTGTCCAGCGGTTCGGGAGTTCCAGGGCCCGAAACGGAGGAGCGGAGGAGCGGAGGACGGCAAAACCCCTTTCTGCAATTCGCCTGAGTCCGGCGGATCGGTAATACCTGGTTCCGCAGCGGAGGAGCGGAGGAGTGGAGGAGATGTTTCTCTTCTCAGAGGCGGCGAGGAGGGGGGGAGAGGGACAGGACCCCTTACCCTTACCCCCCCCGGACGTTTGAGTGGAGCTCCCGGACCTCCGGGCACGCACATGCGAATGACTGGATCACAGGGAGTGCCAGGGCCTGGAGCGGATGAGCAGAGGAGAGGCGGAGGGCAGAAGCCCGGCCCTGTTCAAGAGTTCCAGGGTCCAAAGCGGGGGAGCGAAGAAGCGGAGGAGGGGAGGAGAGCAGAAGAGCAAAAAAACTGGCCCGGAATTCACCGAAGTCCCGCGGATCGGGAGTTCCAGGGCCCGGAGCGGAAGAGCGGAGGAGAGGAGGAGCGGAGCAAAGCGGAAGCCCGTCCTAACAACAAGGAAATTACAGATGAGGCTATCATTTCCAATGAAAACTTTAAATTCTATAGCCACCTATACACTTCGACATTGTCAAAAAGCGATTGTGACTCCTTTCCATTAAATATTCCTCAATATATCCCAAAAATAAACAACAAACAATATATGTTTGTTTATATATGTTTATATATAAACAACAAAAAATATACAGTTTGATGTCTGAGATTCCTTGTGAATCGCCAACTTAATTACATGTCGTATTCCCCTTGCATTTTTTTTTTTCGGTTTTAATTTCATTGGTCTATCTATTTATTTAATTATTTCCTTTTAATTTCTTTTTTTGTCTAGCAATGTAAATTTCTCACAAACCGTTAACACTATTAACTTCTGATTACATACAGAACGAATGTCCTTATGTCCTTTTCTTCTTCATGCCTGGTTGTTTCATTGACATTCAGTTCTACCTTGCCATGTTTATTTGTACATTTGCGTGTACTATTTATGTTCAATTAAAAAAAAAAAAAAAAAAAGAATGAGAGGCTGAGAAAATCTCCATGTCTCTCTCTCTCCCCCCTTAATGCCCCCCCGCTTTTTCCGTACGTTGGCAGACAATGAGATCAAAAGCAAATGGGTGTCATCGTAATGCAGTAACAGGGTGATAAAGGCCATGTTAGAAGTGTGTATGGGCTTATTTTACAGGCTTTCCCCTGGTACTCCATGGATTACCAGGGGCGTTTCTGCCGTGAAGCTGAAAGGAGCTGTTTCGGTGTTCCTGTTTATAAATCCACTCAGCAATGAGGTGAAAAGCACATCGGTATCGATATAATTCGGTAACAGGGCGATAACATCCATGTATTCCGCTCTGGGCCCTGGTACTCCTCGGGGGGGTGAACGCCGGGCCGAACTAGTCCTGGTACTCCATGGAGTACCAGAGGCCCGCCGCAGTGAGAGTAAATGGAGCAATTTGGGTGTTCAATTGTAAAAAGCGGCCTAAAATCCGTGTGGAAAGCAAACGAGTGTTGTTTTAAGAC
>NW_028234000.1:450000-457500 GCF_037954325.1 Fistularia commersonii
TCGGCGTGATGCTCCGGGATGTGTGGAGCTCAGGGAGCTCCACGAGTGAGGGAGTTAAGTTAGGGCGGGGGTGCAAGTAGGCTCTAGGATTCCCCGAGTCGGGGCGAGCGATGGGTTTAGAGGCGTATCGCATTGAAGATAATGGCCGCATATCCTTCTTGGACTTTTCTAAAGCCTTTGACTCGGTCGAACATCCATTTATCATAGCAACGCTCGAACATTTTGGATTTGGTTAAATATTCAGGAATGTGATCCGTGGGCTCTATGAGAATATTCATAGCTGTGTCACCCTGCCAAGCGGCACCACTCCGAGCTTCCATGTTGATGTGGGAATCCCCCAGGGTTGCCCCATCTCACCCTATTTATTTATAATTGCTACCGAAATGCTAGCCGTTTATGTTGAAAAGAGCAACGATATCCAAAAGTTAGACGTGCTGGGGACTGAAATTGTTATTAGCCTGCTGGCAGATGACACAACCTTAGTTTTGAAAAATGAACATCAAGTCCCAATAAGTGCCGAAAACAACCAAAACATTCTCCAAGGCTTCAGGATTGTCATTAAACTTAAAGAAATGCAAACTTCTTGCGCTGCATGACTCGCCACTAAAGGAAATCAGCGATGTTTCCATGAAATCAGAAATAAAATACTTGAGCATTTTCCTATCCAAGGACCAAACGTTAAATCAATCCAGGAACATTGAATCTAAACTGAATCAAAGTAAAGCTTAATTCTAATATATGGCTCCAGAGAGATTTATCAATATTAGGCCGGATATATTTGACTAAAATGGATGTGTTTATCCAGATGTATATACCCAGCGTATTCCAATGCTGCTCCAAATCAACTCGTAAAATCTGTTAACCAAATCAATTTCAACTTTATCTGGAGGAACAGACCACACCATCTAAGAAAAATCACATATGGTGAAAGAAACAAGTGAAGGAGGGCTGAAAGTGATAGAGTCGGACTGCTTGAATGGGACATTGAAGGTGAACTGGTTGAAATCCTGGATCAAACCTCATCGTTCTTTCTGGTATTGTACTCCAAACTACTTATTCAACAAAGTCGGCGGCCTGAGTCTTCTGCTTATCTCTGACTTGGATATCAACAAGATTCCTGTCAAATGTTCAGAGTTCCATAAACAAATATTATTATACTGGAAAATGATATACGTACACAATTTCTCACCACACAGTATAATAGTTTGGAACAATCGATATGTACTGCATGGCAACAAACCTCTGTTTTACAAGGAATGCTTTGAGAAAGGTATATGGTCGATAATTGACTTGATGGATGACACTGGCAGTCCTCTGGACAATGAGCAGTTCTGTACTACACACAGATTCAAGCCTCCCATATTAGAGTTGCTAAAGTTACGAAACGCACTGCCTCGACAATTTGTATTCCTGACCAAAAATATAATGACGCACCGAACCGTACAACCACAGTTACCCCGACTATCACTCCAGGGAATCTCAATTGTGGACAAAAAGCGCGGCAACTCCTTTATTAGGAAATGTTTCACAGGAAACTTATTCCCTGGACGTCAAAAAAAAAAAAAAAGGATATTTTAAATAAATTTGATGAGGAATCGATTGCCACGCTGCGAACCATGTATCTGACTCTACCCATACCCCCAAGGCAAAAGAGACCCACTTCAAAATTATGACTGACATCTACCCATCTAAGGAATTATCGAGGGTACGCTTTAATTTTGAAGATAATATTTGTACATTTTGTGAAGACAACATTGAAACCACTGACCATATATTTTTTCTCCTTCTCATTCCATCGTCACCAGTTTCCTTCTCAAAAGATGATATAACATTCTGTTTACTTATAAGCAACATAACAGATGAACTCTGTGTCAATGTTCTTTTAGGCCTGGCCAAGTTCTTCATTCACAAGAACAGAATGCAAAAATGCTCCCCAAATTTTAATGTCTTCATAAACGATTTTGAAATATAAAAAAAAAAAAAAAAAAATCCTTAAAACTTATGGAAAAATCCAAAAACTAAAAAATATAGTTACCCATGTCCGAGGTTCCTTTTTTTTTTGGTAAAAAAAAAAAAACAAAAAAAAAAAAAACAACTTGATTACATGTTACATTCCCCTTGCAATTTTTTTTTTTTTTTTTTCGTTTTAATTTCTTATTTGTCTATCTATTGATTTAATTACTTCCTTTTAATTTCTTTTTTTGTCTCGCACTGTAAATTTCTCACAAACCTGTAACACTATTAACTTCTCATTACATACAGAACAAATGTCCTGATGTCCGTTGCTTCCTCATCCCTGGTTGTTTCATTGACATTCAGTTCTACCTTGCTATGTTTATTTGTACATTTGTATATTTGGGTGTACTATTTATGTTCAATTAAAAACAGTTTGATGTCTGAGATTCCTTGTGAACCGCCAACTTAATTACATGTTATATTCCCCTCACAATTTTTTTTTTTCGTTTTTAATTTTATTTTTCTATCTATTTATTTAATTATATCCTTTTAATTTTCTTTTTTTGTCTAGCATTAAAAATTTCTCGCAAACCGTTAACACTATTAACTTCTGATTACTTACAGCACGAATGCGCTTATGCCCCCCCACCCCCCGCTTTTTCCGTACGGTGGCAGACACTGAGATCGAAAGCAAATGGGTGTCATTGAAATGCAGTAACAGGGTGATAACAGCCGTGTTCGAAGTGTGTAGGGGCTTATAGGAGAGCAGAAGCACGTCACGCAATTCACCTGAGTTCGGAGGATCGGGAGTACCAGGGCCCATAGCGGAGAAGCGGAAGAGCGGAGTTATGTGTCTCTTCTCAAAGGCGGGGAAGCTGGGGGGCAGCAGGACCCCTTAGAACGGCTAATGTGAGCCTTCTCCGGACATAGATCACCCGGACTTATGACTGGAGCTCCCGGACCTCTGGGCACACACATATGTGAATGAGTGGATGAGCTAATGTTGGTTTGGTTGTGGATACGTTTCGGCCAATGCTATCAGCACAGCTATGATTATCCCCAGAACGTTGAGAACGAGCTCCCGGAACTCCAGACATGCGTATATAAAAGAGTGGAATTAAGGTGTGTGTGTGTGTGTGTGTGTGTGTTTGTGTGTGTGTGTGTGTGTGTGTATACGTGTGGGACAGAAGTAATGTTGGGGACAGAAATTGTTATTAGCCTGCTGGCGGATGACACAACCTTAGTTTTGAAAAATGAACATCAAGTCCCAATAAGTGCTGAAAAAAACCAAAACATTCTCCAAGGCTTCAGGATTGTCATTAAACTTAAAGAAATGCAAACTTCTTGCGCTGCATGACTCGCCACTAAAGGAAATCAGCGATGTTTCTATGAAATCAGAAATAAAATACTTGAGCATTTTCCTATCCAAGGACCAAACGTTAAATCAATCCAGGAACATTGAATCTAAACTGAATCAAAGTAAAGCTTAATTCTAATATATGGCTCCAGAGAGATTTATCAATATTAGGCCGGATATATTTGACTAAAATGGATGTGTTTATCCAGATGTATATACCCAGCGTATTCCAATGCTGCTCCAAATCAACTCGTAAAATCTGTTAACCAAATCAATTTCAACTTTATCTGGAGGAACAGACCACACCATCTAAGAAAAATCACATATGGTGAAAGAAACAAGTGAAGGAGGGCTGAAAGTGATAGAGTCGGACTGCTTGAATGGGACATTGAAGGTGAACTGGTTGAAATCCTGGATCAAACCTCATCGTTCTTTCTGGTATTGTACTCCAAACTACTTATTCAACAAAGTCGGCGGCCTGAGTCTTCTGCTTATCTCTGACTTGGATATCAACAAGATTCCTGTCAAATGTTCAGAGTTCCATAAACAAATATTATTATACTGGAAAATGATATACGTACACAATTTCTCACCACACAGTATAATAGTTTGGAACAATCGATATGTACTGCATGGCAACAAACCTCTGTTTTACAAGGAATGCTTTGAGAAAGGTATATGGTCGATAATTGACTTGATGGATGACACTGGCAGTCCTCTGGACAATGAGCAGTTCTGTACTACACACAGATTCAAGCCTCCCATATTAGAGTTGCTAAAGTTACGAAACGCACTGCCTCGACAATTTGTATTCCTGACCAAAAATATAATGACGCACCGAACCGTACAACCACAGTTACCTCGACTATCACTCCAGGGAATCTCAATTGTGGACAGAAAGCGCGGCAACTCCTTTATTAGGAAATGTTTCACAGGAAACTTATTCCCTGGACGTCAAAAAAAAAAAAAAGGATATTTTAAATAAATTTGATGAGGAATCGATTGCCACGCTGCGAACTATGTATCTGACTCTACCCATACCCCCAAGGCAAAAGAGACCCACTTCAAAATTATGACTGACATCTACCCATCTAAGGAATTATCGAGGGTACGCTTTAATTTTGAAGATAATATTTGTACATTTTGTGAAGACAACATTGAAACCACTGACCATATATTTTTTCTCCTTCTCATTCCATCGTCACCAGTTTCCTTCTCAAAAGATGATATAACATTCTGTTTACTTATAAGCAACATAACAGATGAACTCTGTGTCAATGTTCTTTTAGGCCTGGCCAAGTTCTTCATTCACAAGAACAGAATGCAAAAATGCTCCCCAAATTTTAATGTCTTCATAAACGATTTTGAAATATAAAAAAAAAAAAATAAATCCTTAAAACTTATGGAAAAATCCGAAAACAAAAAAATATAGTTACCCATGTCCGAGGTTCCTTTTTTTTTTGGTAAAAAAAAAAACAAAAAAAAAAAAACAACTTGATTACATGTTACATTCCCCTTGCAATTTTTTTTTTTTTTTTTCGTTTTAATTTCTTATTTGTCTATCTATTGATTTAATTACTTCCTTTTAATTTCTTTTTTTGTCTCGCACTGTAAATTTCTCACAAACCTGTAACACTATTAACTTCTCATTACATACAGAACAAATGTCCTGATGTCCGTTGCTTCCTCATCCCTGGTTGTTTCATTGACATTCAGTTCTACCTTGCTATGTTTATTTGTACATTTGTATATTTGGGTGTACTATTTATGTTCAATTAAAAACAGTTTGATGTCTGAGATTCCTTGTGAACCGCCAACTTAATTACATGTTATATTCCCCTCACAATTTTTTTTTTTCGTTTTTAATTTTATTTTTCTATCTATTTATTTAATTATATCCTTTTAATTTTCTTTTTTTGTCTAGCATTAAAAATTTCTCGCAAACCGTTAACACTATTAACTTCTGATTACTTACAGCACGAATGCGCTTATGCCCCCCCACCCATCCCGCTTTTTCCGTACGGAGGCAGACACTGAGATCGAAAGCAAATGGGTGTCATTGAAATGCAGTAACAGGGTGATAACAGCCGTGTTCGAAGTGTGTAGGGGCTTATAGTAGAGCAGAAGCACGTCACGCAATTCACCTGAGTTCGGAGGATCGGGAGTACCAGGGCCCATAGCGGAGAAGCGGAAGAGCGGAGTTATGTGTCTCTTCTCAAAGGCGGGGAAGCTGGGGGGCAGCAGGACCCCTTAGACCGGCTAATGTGAGCCTACTCCGGACAGAGATCACCCGGAGTTATGACTGGAGCTCCCGGACCTCTGGGCACACACATATGTGAATGAGTGGATGAGCTAATGTTGGTTTGGTTGTGGATACGTTTCGGCCAATGCTATCAGCACAGCGATGATGAGTTCAGGTGTGTCTGTGTGTGTTTGTGTGTTTGTGTGTGTGTGTGTGTGTGTGTGTGTGCGTGTGTTTGTGTGTGTGTGAGAGTTTGTTTTTGTGGGTTGGGGGGGGTTCCCGCGGACACGGAGTACCAGGGCCTGGAGCGGATGAGGTGAGGAGCGGAGGAGAGCAGAAGCCCGGACCGTGATTCGCTTGTGTCCAGCGGTTCGGGAGTTCCAGGGCCTGAAACGGAGGAGCGGAGGAGCGGAGGAGCGGAGGACAGCAAAACCCCTTTCTGCAATTCGCCTGAGTCCGGCGGATCGGTAGTACCTGGTTCCGCAGCGGATGAGCGGAGGAGTGGAGGAGATGTTTCTCTTCTCAGAGGCGGCGAGGGGGGGGGGGGGGGGGGCAGGACCCCTTACCCTTATCCCCCCCGGACGTTTGAGTGGAGCTCCCGGACCTCCGGGCACGCACATGCGAATGACTGGATCACAGGGAGTGCCAGGGCCTGGAGCGGATGAGCAGAGGAGAGGCGGAGGGCAGAAGCCCGGCCCTGTTCAAGAGTTCCAGGGTCCAAAGCGGGGCAGCGAAGAAGCGGAGGAGGGGAGGAGAGCAGAAGAGCAAAAAACTGGCCCGGAATTCACCGAAGTCCCGCGGATCGGGAGTTCCAGGGCCCGGAGCGGAAGAGCGGAGGAGCGGAGCAAAGCTAAGCCCGTCTTAACAACAAGGAAATTACAGATGAGGCTATAATTTCTAATGAAAACTTTAAATTCTATAGCCACGTATACACTTCGACATTGTCAAAAAGCGATTGTGACTCTTTTCCATTAAATATTCCTCAATATATCCCAAAAATAAACAACAAACAATATATGTTTGTTTATATATGTTTATATATAAACAACAAAAAATATACAGTTTGATGTCTGAGATTCCTTGTGAATCGCCAACTTAATTACATGTCGTATTCCCCTTGCATTTTTTTTTTTTGGTTTTAATTTCATTTGTCTATCTATTTATCTAATTATTTCCTTTTAATTTCGTTTTTTGTCTAGCACTGTAAATTTCTCACAAACCTGTAACACTATTAACTTCTCATTACATACAGAACAAATGTCCTCATGTCCGTTGCTTCCTCATGCCTGGTTGTTTCATTGACATTCAGTTCTACCTTGCTATGTTTATTTGTACATTTGTATATTTGGGTGTACTATTTATGTTCAATTAAAAACAGTTTGATGTCTGAGATTCCCTGTGAACCGCCAACTTAATTACATGTTATATTCCCCTCACAATTTTTTTTTTTTCGTTTTTAATTTTATTTTTCTATCTATTTATTTAATTATATCCTTTTAATTTTCTTTTTTTGTCTAGCATTAAAAATTTCTCGCAAACCGTTAACACTATTAACTTCTGATTACTTACAGCACGAATGCGCTTATGCCCCCCCACCCCCCACCCCCCCGCTTTTTCCGTACGGTGGCAGACACTGAGATCGAAAGCAAATGGGTGTCATTGAAATGCAGTAACAGGGTGATAACAGCCGTGTTCGAAGTGTGTAGGGGCTTATAGTAGAGCAGAAGCACGTCACGCAATTCACCTGAGTTCGGAGGATCGGGAGTACCAGGGCCCATAGCGGAGAAGCGGAAGAGCGGAGTTATGTGTCTCTTCTCAAAGGCCGGGAAGCTGGGGGGCAGCAGGACCCCTTAGAGCGGCTAATGTGAGCCTTCTCCGGACATAGATCACCCGGACTTATGACTGGAGCTCCCGGACCTCTGGGCACACACATATGTGAATGAGT
>NW_028234000.1:470000-487500 GCF_037954325.1 Fistularia commersonii
GGTTTAGAGGCGTATCGCATTGAAGATAATGGCCGCATATCCTTCTTGGACTTTTCTAAAGCCTTTGACTCGGTCGAACATCCATTTATCATAGCAACGCTCGAACATTTTGGATTTGGTTAAATATTCAGGAATGTGATCCGTGGGCTCTATGAGAATATTCATAGCTGTGTCACCCTGCCAAGCGGCACCACTCCGAGCTTCCATGTTGATGTGGGAATACCCCAAGGTTGCCCCATCTCACCCTATTTATTTATAATTGCTACCGAAATGCTAGCCGTTTATGTTGAAAAGAGCAACGATATCCAAAAGTTAGACGTGCTGGGGACTGAAATTGTTATTAGCCTGCTGGCAGATGACACAACCTTAGTTTTGAAAAATGAACATCAAGTCCCAATAAGTGCCGAAAACAACCAAAACATTCTCCAAGGCTTCAGGATTGTCATTAAACTTAAAGAAATGCAAACTTCTTGCGCTGCATGACTCGCCACTAAAGGAAATCAGCGATGTTTCTATGAAATCAGAAATAAAATACTTGAGCATTTTCCTATCCAAGGACCAAACGTTAAATCAATCCAGGAACATTGAATCTAAACTGAATCAAAGTAAAGCTTAATTCTAATATATGGCTCCAGAGAGATTTATCAATATTAGGCCGGATATATTTGACTAAAATGGATGTGTTTATCCAGATGTATATACCCAGCGTATTCCAATGCTGCTCCAAATCAACTCGTAAAATCTGTTAACCAAATCAATTTCAACTTTATCTGGAGGAACAGACCACACCATCTAAGAAAAATCACATATGGTGAAAGAAACAAGTGAAGGAGGGCTGAAAGTGATAGAGTCGGACTGCTTGAATGGGACATTGAAGGTGAACTGGTTGAAATCCTGGATCAAACCTCATCGTTCTTTCTGGTATTGTACTCCAAACTACTTATTCAACAAAGTCGGCGGCCTGAGTCTTCTGCTTATCTCTGACTTGGATATCAACAAGATTCCTGTCAAATGTTCAGAGTTCCATAAACAAATATTATTATACTGGAAAATGATATACGTACACAATTTCTCACCACACAGTATAATAGTTTGGAACAATCGATATGTACTGCATGGCAACAAACCTCTGTTTTACAAGGAATGCTTTGAGAAAGGTATATGGTCGATAATTGACTTGATGGATGACACTGGCAGTCCTCTGGACAATGAGCAGTTCTGTACTACACACAGATTCAAGCCTCCCATATTAGAGTTGCTAAAGTTACGAAACGCACTGCCTCGACAATTTGTATTCCTGACCAAAAATATAATGACGCACCGAACCGTACAACCACAGTTACCCCGACTATCACTCCAGGGAATCTCAATTGTGGACAAAAAGCGCGGCAACTCCTTTATTAGGAAATGTTTCACAGGAAACTTATTCCCTGGACGTCAAAAAAAAAAAAAAAGGATATTTTAAATAAATTTGATGAGGAATCGATTGCCACGCTGCGAACCATGTATCTGACTCTACCCATACCCCCAAGGCAAAAGAGACCCACTTCAAAATTATGACTGACATCTACCCATCTAAGGAATTATCGAGGGTACGCTTTAATTTTGAAGATAATATTTGTACATTTTGTGAAGACAACATTGAAACCACTGACCATATATTTTTTCTCCTTCTCATTCCATCGTCACCAGTTTCCTTCTCAAAAGATGATATAACATTCTGTTTACTTATAAGCAACATAACAGATGAACTCTGTGTCAATGTTCTTTTAGGCCTGGCCAAGTTCTTCATTCACAAGAACAGAATGCAAAAATGCTCCCCAAATTTTAATGTCTTCATAAACGATTTTGAAATATAAAAAAAAAAAAAAAAATCCTTAAAACTTATGGAAAAATCCAAAAACTAAAAAATATAGTTACCCATGTCCGAGGTTCCTTTTTTTTTTGGTAAAAAAAAAAAACAAAAAAAAAAAAACAACTTGATTACATGTTACATTCCCCTTGCAATTTTTTTTTTTTTTTTTTCGTTTTAATTTCTTATTTGTCTATCTATTGATTTAATTACTTCCTTTTAATTTCTTTTTTTGTCTCGCACTGTAAATTTCTCACAAACCTGTAACACTATTAACTTCTCATTACATACAGAACAAATGTCCTGATGTCCGTTGCTTCCTCATCCCTGGTTGTTTCATTGACATTCAGTTCTACCTTGCTATGTTTATTTGTACATCTGTATATTTGGGTGTACTATTTATGTTCAATTAAAAACAGTTTGATGTCTGAGATTCCTTGTGAACCGCCAACTTAATTACATGTTATATTCCCCTCACAATTTTTTTTTTTCGTTTTTAATTTTATTTTTCTATCTATTTATTTAATTATATCCTTTTAATTTTCTTTTTTTGTCTAGCATTAAAAATTTCTCGCAAACCGTTAACACTATTAACTTCTGATTACTTACACCACGAATGCGCTTATGCCCCCCCACCCATCCCGCTTTTTCCGTACGGAGGCAGACACTGAGATCGAAAGCAAATGGGTGTCATTGAAATGCAGTAACAGGGTGATAACAGCCGTGTTCGAAGTGTGTAGGGGCTTATAGGAGAGCAGAAGCACGTCACGCAATTCACCTGAGTTCGGAGGATCGGGAGTACCAGGGCCCATAGCGGAGAAGCGGAAGAGCGGAGTTATGTGTCTCTTCTCAAAGGCCGGGAAGCTGGGGGGCAGCAGGACCCCTTAGAGCGGCTAATGTGAGCCTTCTCCGGACATAGATCACCCGGACTTATGACTGGAGCTCCCGGACCTCCGGGCACACACATATGTGAATGAGTGGATGAGCTAATGTCGGTTTGGTTGTGGATACGTTTCGGCCAATGCTATCAGCACAGCTATGATTATCCCCAGAACGTTGAGAACGAGCTCCCGGAACTCCAGACATGCGTATATAAAAGAGTGGAATTAAGGTGTGTGTGTGTGTGTGTGTGTGTGTGTGTGTGTGTATACGTGTGGGACAGAAGTAATGTTGGGGACAGAAATTGTTATTAGCCTGCTGGCAGATGACACAACCTTAGTTTTGAAAAATGAACATCAAGTCCCAATAAGTGCTGAAAAAAACCAAAACATTCTCCAAGGCTTCAGGATTTTCATTAAACTTAAAGAAATGCAAACTTCTTGCGCTGCATGACTCGCCACTAAAGGAAATCAGCGATGTTTCTATGAAATCAGAAATAAAATACTTGAGCATTTTCCTATCCAAGGACCAAACGTTAAATCAATCCAGGAACATTGAATCTAAACTGAATCAAAGTAAAGCTTAATTCTAATATATGGCTCCAGAGAGATTTATCAATATTAGGCCGGATATATTTGACTAAAATGGATGTGTTTATCCAGATGTATATACCCAGCGTATTCCAATGCTGCTCCAAATCAACTCGTAAAATCTGTTAACCAAATCAATTTCAACTTTATCTGGAGGAACAGACCACACCATCTAAGAAAAATCACATATGGTGAAAGAAACAAGTGAAGGAGGGCTGAAAGTGATAGAGTCGGACTGCTTGAATGGGACATTGAAGGTGAACTGGTTGAAATCCTGGATCAAACCTCATCGTTCTTTCTGGTATTGTACTCCAAACTACTTATTCAACAAAGTCGGCGGCCTGAGTCTTCTGCTTATCTCTGACTTGGATATCAACAAGATTCCTGTCAAATGTTCAGAGTTCCATAAACAAATATTATTATACTGGAAAATGATATACGTACACAATTTCTCACCACACAGTATAATAGTTTGGAACAATCGATATGTACTGCATGGCAACAAACCTCTGTTTTACAAGGAATGCTTTGAGAAAGGTATATGGTCGATAATTGACTTGATGGATGACACTGGCAGTCCTCTGGACAATGAGCAGTTCTGTACTACACACAGATTCAAGCCTCCCATATTAGAGTTGCTAAAGTTACGAAACGCACTGCCTCGACAATTTGTATTCCTGACCAAAAATATAATGACGCACCGAACCGTACAACCACAGTTACCCCGACTATCACTCCAGGGAATCTCAATTGTGGACAGAAAGCGCGGCAACTCCTTTATTAGGAAATGTTTCACAGGAAACTTATTCCCTGGACGTCAAAAAAAAAAAAAAGGATATTTTAAATAAATTTGATGAGGAATCGATTGCCACGCTGCGAACCATGTATCTGACTCTACCCATACCCCCAAGGCAAAAGAGACCCACTTCAAAATTATGACTGACATCTACCCATCTAAGGAATTATCGAGGGTACGCTTTAATTTTGAAGATAATATTTGTACATTTTGTGAAGACAACATTGAAACCACTGACCATATATTTTTTCTCCTTCTCATTCCATCGTCACCAGTTTCCTTCTCAAAAGATGATATAACATTCTGTTTACTTATAAGCAACATAACAGATGAACTCTGTGTCAATGTTCTTTTAGGCCTGGCCAAGTTCTTCATTCACAAGAACAGAATGCAAAAATGCTCCCCAAATTTTAATGTCTTCATAAACGATTTTGAAATATAAAAAAAAAAAAAAAAAAATCCTTAAAACTTATGGAAAAATCCAAAAACTAAAAAATATAGTTACCCATGTCCGAGGTTCCTTTTTTTTTTGGTAAAAAAAAAAAAAACAAAAAAAAAAAAACAACTTGATTACATGTTACATTCCCCTTGCAATTTTTTTTTTTTTTTTCGTTTTAATTTCTTATTTGTCTATCTATTGATTTAATTACTTCCTTTTAATTTCTTTTTTTGTCTCGCACTGTAAATTTCTCACAAACCTGTAACACTATTAACTTCTCATTACATACAGAACAAATGTCCTGATGTCCGTTGCTTCCTCATCCCTGGTTGTTTCATTGACATTCAGTTCTACCTTGCTATGTTTATTTGTACATTTGTATATTTGGGTGTACTATTTATGTTCAATTAAAAACAGTTTGATGTCTGAGATTCCTTGTGAACCGCCAACTTAATTACATGTTATATTCCCCTCACAATTTTTTTTTTTCGTTTTTAATTTTATTTTTCTATCTATTTATTTAATTATATCCTTTTAATTTTCTTTTTTTGTCTAGCATTAAAAATTTCTCGCAAACCGTTAACACTATTAACTTCTGATTACTTACAGCACGAATGCGCTTATGCCCCCCCACCCCCCGCTTTTTCCGTACGGTGGCAGACACTGAGATCGAAAGCAAATGGGTGTCATTGAAATGCAGTAACAGGGTGATAACAGCCGTGTTCGAAGTGTGTAGGGGCTTATAGGAGAGCAGAAGCACGTCACGCAATTCACCTGAGTTCGGAGGATCGGGAGTACCAGGGCCCATAGCGGAGAAGCGGAAGAGCGGAGTTATGTGTCTCTTCTCAAAGGCGGGGAAGCTGGGGGGCAGCAGGACCCCTTAGACCGGCTAATGTGAGCCTTCTCCGGACATAGATCACCCGGACTTATGACTGGAGCTCCCGGACCTCTGGGCACACACATATGTGAATGAGTGGATGAGCTAATGTTGGTTTGGTTGTGGATACGTTTCGGCCAATGCTATCAGCACAGCTATGATTATCCCCAGAACGTTGAGAACGAGCTCCCGGAACTCCAGACATGCGTATATAAAAGAGTGGAATTAAGGTGTGTGTGTGTGTGTGTGTGTGTGTTTGTGTGTGTGTGTGTGTGTGTGTATACGTGTGGGACAGAAGTAATGTTGGGGACAGAAATTGTTATTAGCCTGCTGGCGGATGACACAACCTTAGTTTTGAAAAATGAACATCAAGTCCCAATAAGTGCTGAAAAAAACCAAAACATTCTCCAAGGCTTCAGGATTGTCATTAAACTTAAAGAAATGCAAACTTCTTGCGCTGCATGACTCGCCACTAAAGGAAATCAGCGATGTTTCTATGAAATCAGAAATAAAATACTTGAGCATTTTCCTATCCAAGGACCAAACGTTAAATCAATCCAGGAACATTGAATCTAAACTGAATCAAAGTAAAGCTTAATTCTAATATATGGCTCCAGAGAGATTTATCAATATTAGGCCGGATATATTTGACTAAAATGGATGTGTTTATCCAGATGTATATACCCAGCGTATTCCAATGCTGCTCCAAATCAACTCGTAAAATCTGTTAACCAAATCAATTTCAACTTTATCTGGAGGAACAGACCACACCATCTAAGAAAAATCACATATGGTGAAAGAAACAAGTGAAGGAGGGCTGAAAGTGATAGAGTCGGACTGCTTGAATGGGACATTGAAGGTGAACTGGTTGAAATCCTGGATCAAACCTCATCGTTCTTTCTGGTATTGTACTCCAAACTACTTATTCAACAAAGTCGGCGGCCTGAGTCTTCTGCTTATCTCTGACTTGGATATCAACAAGATTCCTGTCAAATGTTCAGAGTTCCATAAACAAATATTATTATACTGGAAAATGATATACGTACACAATTTCTCACCACACAGTATAATAGTTTGGAACAATCGATATGTACTGCATGGCAACAAACCTCTGTTTTACAAGGAATGCTTTGAGAAAGGTATATGGTCAATAATTGACTTGATGGATGACACTGGCAGTCCTCTGGACAATGAGCAGTTCTGTACTACACACAGATTCAAGCCTCCCATATTAGAGTTGCTAAAGTTACGAAACGCACTGCCTCGACAATTTGTATTCCTGACCAAAAATATAATGACGCACCGAACCGTACAACCACAGTTACCCCGACTATCACTCCAGGGAATCTCAATTGTGGACAGAAAGCGCGGCAACTCCTTTATTAGGAAATGTTTCACAGGAAACTTATTCCCTGGACGTCAAAAAAAAAAAAAAGGATATTTTAAATAAATTTGATGAGGAATCGATTGCCACGCTGCGAACCATGTATCTGACTCTACCCATACCCCCAAGGCAAAAGAGACCCACTTCAAAATTATGACTGACATCTACCCATCTAAGGAATTATCGAGGGTACGCTTTAATTTTGAAGATAATATTTGTACATTTTGTGAAGACAACATTGAAACCACTGACCATATATTTTTTCTCCTTCTCATTCCATCGTCACCAGTTTCCTTCTCAAAAGATGATATAACATTCTGTTTACTTATAAGCAACATAACAGATGAACTCTGTGTCAATGTTCTTTTAGGCCTGGCCAAGTTCTTCATTCACAAGAACAGAATGCAAAAATGCTCCCCAAATTTTAATGTCTTCATAAACGATTTTGAAATATAAAAAAAAAAAAAAAAAAATCCTTAAAACTTATGGAAAAATCCAAAAACTAAAAAATATAGTTACCCATGTCCGAGGTTCCTTTTTTTTTTGGTAAAAAAAAAAAAAACAAAAAAAAAAAAACAACTTGATTACATGTTACATTCCCCTTGCAATTTTTTTTTTTTTTTTCGTTTTAATTTCTTATTTGTCTATCTATTGATTTAATTACTTCCTTTTAATTTCTTTTTTTGTCTCGCACTGTAAATTTCTCACAAACCTGTAACACTATTAACTTCTCATTACATACAGAACAAATGTCCTGATGTCCGTTGCTTCCTCATCCCTGGTTGTTTCATTGACATTCAGTTCTACCTTGCTATGTTTATTTGTACATTTGTATATTTGGGTGTACTATTTATGTTCAATTAAAAACAGTTTGATGTCTGAGATTCCTTGTGAACCGCCAACTTAATTACATGTTATATTCCCCTCACAATTTTTTTTTTTCGTTTTTAATTTTATTTTTCTATCTATTTATTTAATTATATCCTTTTAATTTTCTTTTTTTGTCTAGCATTAAAAATTTCTCGCAAACCGTTAACACTATTAACTTCTGATTACTTACAGCACGAATGCGCTTATGCCCCCCCACCCCCCGCTTTTTCCGTACGGTGGCAGACACTGAGATCGAAAGCAAATGGGTGTCATTGAAATGCAGTAACAGGGTGATAACAGCCGTGTTCGAAGTGTGTAGGGGCTTATAGGAGAGCAGAAGCACGTCACGCAATTCACCTGAGTTCGGAGGATCGGGAGTACCAGGGCGCATAGCGGAGAAGCGGAAGAGCGGAGTTATGTGTCTCTTCTCAAAGGCGGGGAAGCTGGGGGGCAGCAGGACCCCTTAGAGCGGCTAATGTGAGCCTTCTCCGGACATAGATCACCCGGACTTATGACTGGAGCTCCCGGACCTCTGGGCACACACATATGTGAATGAGTGGATGAGCTAATGTTGGTTTGGTTGTGGATACGTTTCGGCCAATGCTATCAGCACAGCTATGATTATCCCCAGAACGTTGAGAACGAGCTCCCGGAACTCCAGACATGCGTATATAAAAGAGTGGAATTAAGGTGTGTGTGTGTGTGTGTGTGTGTGTTTGTGTGTGTGTGTGTGTGTGTGTATACGTGTGGGACAGAAGTAATGTTGGGGACAGAAATTGTTATTAGCCTGCTGGCGGATGACACAACCTTAGTTTTGAAAAATGAACATCAAGTCCCAATAAGTGCTGAAAAAAACCAAAACATTCTCCAAGGCTTCAGGATTGTCATTAAACTTAAAGAAATGCAAACTTCTTGCGCTGCATGACTCGCCACTAAAGGAAATCAGCGATGTTTCTATGAAATCAGAAATAAAATACTTGAGCATTTTCCTATCCAAGGACCAAACGTTAAATCAATCCAGGAACATTGAATCTAAACTGAATCAAAGTAAAGCTTAATTCTAATATATGGCTCCAGAGAGATTTATCAATATTAGGCCGGATATATTTGACTAAAATGGATGTGTTTATCCAGATGTATATACCCAGCGTATTCCAATGCTGCTCCAAATCAACTCGTAAAATCTGTTAACCAAATCAATTTCAACTTTATCTGGAGGAACAGACCACACCATCTAAGAAAAATCACATATGGTGAAAGAAACAAGTGAAGGAGGGCTGAAAGTGATAGAGTCGGACTGCTTGAATGGGACATTGAAGGTGAACTGGTTGAAATCCTGGATCAAACCTCATCGTTCTTTCTGGTATTGTACTCCAAACTACTTATTCAACAAAGTCGGCGGCCTGAGTCTTCTGCTTATCTCTGACTTGGATATCAACAAGATTCCTGTCAAATGTTCAGAGTTCCATAAACAAATATTATTATACTGGAAAATGATATACGTACACAATTTCTCACCACACAGTATAATAGTTTGGAACAATCGATATGTACTGCATGGCAACAAACCTCTGTTTTACAAGGAATGCTTTGAGAAAGGTATATGGTCAATAATTGACTTGATGGATGACACTGGCAGTCCTCTGGACAATGAGCAGTTCTGTACTACACACAGATTCAAGCCTCCCATATTAGAGTTGCTAAAGTTACGAAACGCACTGCCTCGACAATTTGTATTCCTGACCAAAAATATAATGACGCACCGAACCGTACAACCACAGTTACCCCGACTATCACTCCAGGGAATCTCAATTGTGGACAGAAAGCGCGGCAACTCCTTTATTAGGAAATGTTTCACAGGAAACTTATTCCCTGGACGTCAAAAAAAAAAAAAAGGATATTTTAAATAAATTTGATGAGGAATCGATTGCCACGCTGCGAACCATGTATCTGACTCTACCCATACCCCCAAGGCAAAAGAGACCCACTTCAAAATTATGACTGACATCTACCCATCTAAGGAATTATCGAGGGTACGCTTTAATTTTGAAGATAATATTTGTACATTTTGTGAAGACAACATTGAAACCACTGACCATATATTTTTTCTCCTTCTCATTCCATCGTCACCAGTTTCCTTCTCAAAAGATGATATAACATTCTGTTTACTTATAAGCAACATAACAGATGAACTCTGTGTCAATGTTCTTTTAGGCCTGGCCAAGTTCTTCATTCACAAGAACAGAATGCAAAAATGCTCCCCAAATTTTAATGTCTTCATAAACGATTTTGAAATATAAAAAAAAAAAAAAAAAAATCCTTAAAACTTATGGAAAAATCCAAAAACTAAAAAATATAGTTACCCATGTCCGAGGTTCCTTTTTTTTTTGGTAAAAAAAAAAAAACAAAAAAAAAAAAACAACTTGATTACATGTTACATTCCCCTTGCAATTTTTTTTTTTTTTTTTCGTTTTAATTTCTTATTTGTCTATCTATTGATTTAATTACTTCCTTTTAATTTCTTTTTTTGTCTCGCACTGTAAATTTCTCACAAACCTGTAACACTATTAACTTCTCATTACATACAGAACAAATGTCCTGATGTCCGTTGCTTCCTCATCCCTGGTTGTTTCATTGACATTCAGTTCTACCTTGCTATGTTTATTTGTACATTTGTATATTTGGGTGTACTATTTATGTTCAATTAAAAACAGTTTGATGTCTGAGATTCCTTGTGAACCGCCAACTTAATTACATGTTATATTCCCCTCACAATTTTTTTTTTTCGTTTTTAATTTTATTTTTCTATCTATTTATTTAATTATATCCTTTTAATTTTCTTTTTTTGTCTAGCATTAAAAATTTCTCGCAAACCGTTAACACTATTAACTTCTGATTACTTACAGCACGAATGCGCTTATGCCCCCCCACCCCCCGCTTTTTCCGTACGGTGGCAGACACTGAGATCGAAAGCAAATGGGTGTCATTGAAATGCAGTAACAGGGTGATAACAGCCGTGTTCGAAGTGTGTAGGGGCTTATAGGAGAGCAGAAGCACGTCACGCAATTCACCTGAGTTCGGAGGATCGGGAGTACCAGGGCCCATAGCGGAGAAGCGGAAGAGCGGAGTTATGTGTCTCTTCTCAAAGGCGGGGAAGCTGGGGGGCAGCAGGACCCCTTAGAGCGGCTAATGTGAGCCTTCTCCGGACATAGATCACCCGGACTTATGACTGGAGCTCCCGGACCTCTGGGCACACACATATGTGAATGAGTGGATGAGCTAATGTTGGTTTGGTTGTGGATACGTTTCGGCCAATGCTATCAGCACAGCTATGATTATCCCCAGAACGTTGAGAACGAGCTCCCGGAACTCCAGACATGCGTATATAAAAGAGTGGAATTAAGGTGTGTGTGTGTGTGTGTGTGTGTGTTTGTGTGTGTGTGTGTGTGTGTGTATACGTGTGGGACAGAAGTAATGTTTGGGACAGAAATTGTTATTAGCCTGCTGGCGGATGACACAACCTTAGTTTTGAAAAATGAACATCAAGTCCCAATAAGTGCTGAAAAAAACCAAAACATTCTCCAAGGCTTCAGGATTGTCATTAAACTTAAAGAAATGCAAACTTCTTGCGCTGCATGACTCGCCACTAAAGGAAATCAGCGATGTTTCTATGAAATCAGAAATAAAATACTTGAGCATTTTCCTATCCAAGGACCAAACGTTAAATCAATCCAGGAACATTGAATCTAAACTGAATCAAAGTAAAGCTTAATTCTAATATATGGCTCCAGAGAGATTTATCAATATTAGGCCGGATATATTTGACTAAAATGGATGTGTTTATCCAGATGTATATACCCAGCGTATTCCAATGCTGCTCCAAATCAACTCGTAAAATCTGTTAACCAAATCAATTTCAACTTTATCTGGAGGAACAGACCACACCATCTAAGAAAAATCACATATGGTGAAAGAAACAAGTGAAGGAGGGCTGAAAGTGATAGAGTCGGACTGCTTGAATGGGACATTGAAGGTGAACTGGTTGAAATCCTGGATCAAACCTCATCGTTCTTTCTGGTATTGTACTCCAAACTACTTATTCAACAAAGTCGGCGGCCTGAGTCTTCTGCTTATCTCTGACTTGGATATCAACAAGATTCCTGTCAAATGTTCAGAGTTCCATAAACAAATATTATTATACTGGAAAATGATATACGTACACAATTTCTCACCACACAGTATAATAGTTTGGAACAATCGATATGTACTGCATGGCAACAAACCTCTGTTTTACAAGGAATGCTTTGAGAAAGGTATATGGTCAATAATTGACTTGATGGATGACACTGGCAGTCCTCTGGACAATGAGCAGTTCTGTACTACACACAGATTCAAGCCTCCCATATTAGAGTTGCTAAAGTTACGAAACGCACTGCCTCGACAATTTGTATTCCTGACCAAAAATATAATGACGCACCGAACCGTACAACCACAGTTACCTCGACTATCACTCCAGGGAATCTCAATTGTGGACAGAAAGCGCGGCAACTCCTTTATTAGGAAATGTTTCACAGGAAACTTATTCCCTGGACGTCAAAAAAAAAAAAAAGGATATTTTAAATAAATTTGATGAGGAATCGATTGCCACGCTGCGAACTATGTATCTGACTCTACCCATACCCCCAAGGCAAAAGAGACCCACTTCAAAATTATGACTGACATCTACCCATCTAAGGAATTATCGAGGGTACGCTTTAATTTTGAAGATAATATTTGTACATTTTGTGAAGACAACATTGAAACCACTGACCATATATTTTTTCTCCTTCTCATTCCATCGTCACCAGTTTCCTTCTCAAAAGATGATATAACATTCTGTTTACTTATAAGCAACATAACAGATGAACTCTGTGTCAATGTTCTTTTAGGCCTGGCCAAGTTCTTCATTCACAAGAACAGAATGCAAAAATGCTCCCCAAATTTTAATGTCTTCATAAACGATTTTGAAATATAAAAAAAAAAAAAAAAATCCTTAAAACTTATGGAAAAATCCGAAAACAAAAAAATATAGTTACCCATGTCCGAGGTTCCTTTTTTTTTTGGTAAAAAAAAAAACAAAAAAAAAAAAACAACTTGATTACATGTTACATTCCCCTTGCAATTTTTTTTTTTTTTTTTCGTTTTAATTTCTTATTTGTCTATCTATTGATTTAATTACTTCCTTTTAATTTCTTTTTTTGTCTCGCACTGTAAATTTCTCACAAACCTGTAACACTATTAACTTCTCATTACATACAGAACAAATGTCCTGATGTCCGTTGCTTCCTCATCCCTGGTTGTTTCATTGACATTCAGTTCTACCTTGCTATGTTTATTTGTACATTTGTATATTTGGGTGTACTATTTATGTTCAATTAAAAACAGTTTGATGTCTGAGATTCCTTGTGAACCGCCAACTTAATTACATGTTATATTCCCCTCACAATTTTTTTTTTTCGTTTTTAATTTTATTTTTCTATCTATTTATTTAATTATATCCTTTTAATTTTCTTTTTTTGTCTAGCATTAAAAATTTCTCGCAAACCGTTAACACTATTAACTTCTGATTACTTACAGCACGAATGCGCTTATGCCCCCCCACCCATCCCGCTTTTTCCGTACGGAGGCAGACACTGAGATCGAAAGCAAATGGGTGTCATTGAAATGCAGTAACAGGGTGATAACAGCCGTGTTCGAAGTGTGTAGGGGCTTATAGTAGAGCAGAAGCACGTCACGCAATTCACCTGAGTTCGGAGGATCGGGAGTACCAGGGCCCATAGCGGAGAAGCGGAAGAGCGGAGTTATGTGTCTCTTCTCAAAGGCGGGGAAGCTGGGGGGCAGCAGGACCCCTTAGACCGGCTAATGTGAGCCTACTCCGGACAGAGATCACCCGGAGTTATGACTGGAGCTCCCGGACCTCTGGGCACACACATATATGAATGAGTGGATGAGCTAATGTTGGTTTGGTTGTGGATACGTTTCGGCCAATGCTATCAGCACAGCGATGATGAGTTCAGGTGTGTCTGTGTGTGTTTGTGTGTTTGTGTGTGTGTGTGTGTGTGTGTGTGTGCGTGTGTTTGTGTGTGTGTGAGAGTTTGTTTTTGTGGGTTGGGGGGGGTTCCCGCGGACACGGAGTACCAGGGCCTGGAGCGGATGAGGTGAGGAGCGGAGGAGAGCAGAAGCCCGGACCGTGATTCGCTTGTGTCCAGCGGTTCGGGAGTTCCAGGGCCTGAAACGGAGGAGCGGAGGAGCGGAGGAGCGGAGGACAGCAAAACCCCTTTCTGCAATTCGCCTGAGTCCGGCGGATCGGTAGTACCTGGTTCCGCAGCGGATGAGCGGAGGAGTGGAGGAGATGTTTCTCTTCTCAGAGGCGGCGAGGGGGGGGGGGGGGGGCAGGACCCCTTACCCTTATCCCCCCCGGACGTTTGAGTGGAGCTCCCGGACCTCCGGGCACGCACATGCGAATGACTGGATCACAGGGAGTGCCAGGGCCTGGAGCGGATGAGCAGAGGAGAGGCGGAGGGCAGAAGCCCGGCCCTGTTCAAGAGTTCCAGGGTCCAAAGCGGGGGAGCGAAGAAGCGGAGGAGGGGAGGAGAGCAGAAGAGCAAAAAACTGGCCCGGAATTCACCGAAGTCCCGCGGATCGGGAGTTCCAGGGCCCGGAGCGGAAGAGCGGAGGAGCGGAGCAAAGCTAAGCCCGTCTTAACAACAAGGAAATTACAGATGAGGCTATAATTTCTAATGAAAACTTTAAATTCTATAGCCACGTATACACTTCGACATTGTCAAAAAGCGATTGTGACTCCTTTCCATTAAATATTCCTCAATATATCCCAAAAATAAACAACAAACAATATATGTTTGTTTATATATGTTTATATATAAACAACAAAAAATATACAGTTTGATGTCTGAGATTCCTTGTGAATCGCCAACTTAATTACATGTCGTATTCCCCTTGCATTTTTTTTTTTTGGTTTTAATTTCATTTGTCTATCTATTTATCTAATTATTTCCTTTTAATTTCGTTTTTTGTCTAGCACTGTAAATTTCTCACAAACCTGTAACACTATTAACTTCTCATTACATACAGAACAAATGTCCTCATGTCCGTTGCTTCCTCATGCCTGGTTGTTTCATTGACATTCAGTTCTACCTTGCTATGTTTATTTGTACATTTGTATATTTGGGTGTACTATTTATGTTCAATTAAAAACAGTTTGATGTCTGAGATTCCCTGTGAACCGCCAACTTAATTACATGTTATATTCCCCTCACAATTTTTTTTTTTTCGTTTTTAATTTTATTTTTCTATCTATTTATTTAATTATATCCTTTTAATTTTCTTTTTTTGTCTAGCATTAAAAATTTCTCGCAAACCGTTAACACTATTAACTTCTGATTACTTACAGCACGAATGCGCTTATGCCCCCCCACCCCCCACCCCCCCGCTTTTTCCGTACGGTGGCAGACACTGAGATCGAAAGCAAATGGGTGTCATTGAAATGCAGTAACAGGGTGATAACAGCCGTGTTCGCAGTGTGTAGGGGCTTATAGTAGAGCAGAAGCACGTCACGCAATTCACCTGAGTTCGGAGGATCGGGAGTACCAGGGCCCATAGCGGAGAAGCGGAAGAGCGGAGTTATGTGTCTCTTCTCAAAGGCGGGGAAGCTGGGGGGCAGCAGGACCCCTTAGAGCGGCTAATGTGAGCCTTCTCCGGACATAGATCACCCGGACTTATGACTGGAGCTCCCGGACCTCTGGGCACACACATATGTGAATGAGTGGATGAGCTAATGTTGGTTTGGTTGTGGAAACGTTTCGGCCAATGCTATTAGCACAGCTATGATGAGTTCAGGTGTGTCTGTGTGTGTTTGTGTGTTTGTGTGTGTGTGTGTGTGTGTGTGTGTGCGTGTGTTTGTGTGTGTGTGAGAGTTTGTTTTTGTGGGTTGGGGGGGGTTCCCGCGGACACGGAGTACCAGGGCCTGGAGCGGATGAGGTGAGGAGCGGAGGAGAGCAGAAGCCCGGACCGTGATTCGCTTGTGTCCAGCGGTTCGGGAGTTCCAGGGCCCGAAACGGAGGAGCGGAGGAGCGGAGGACGGCAAAACCCCTTTCTGCAATTCGCCTGAGTCCGGCGGATCGGTAATACCTGGTTCCGCAGCGGAGGAGCGGAGGAGTGGAGGAGATGTTTCTCTTCTCAGAGGCGGCGAGGAGGGGGGGAGAGGGACAGGACCCCTTACCCTTACCCCCCCCGGACGTTTGAGTGGAGCTCCCGGACCTCCGGGCACGCACATGCGAATGACTGGATCACAGGGAGTGCCAGGGCCTGGAGCGGATGAGCAGAGGAGAGGCGGAGGGCAGAAGCCCGGCCCTGTTCAAGAGTTCCAGGGTCCAAAGCGGGGGAGCGAAGAAGCGGAGGAGGGGAGGAGAGCAGAAGAGCAAAAAAACTGGCCCGGAATTCACCGAAGTCCCGCGGATCGGGAGTTCCAGGGCCCGGAGCGGAAGAGCGGAGGAGAGGAGGAGCGGAGCAAAGCGGAAGCCCGTCCTAACAACAAGGAAATTACAGATGAGGCTATCATTTCCAATGAAAACTTTAAATTCTATAGCCACCTATACACTTCGACATTGTCAAAAAGCGATTGTGACTCCTTTCCATTAAATATTCCTCAATATATCCCAAAAATAAACAACAAACAATATATGTTTGTTTATATATGTTTATATATAAACAACAAAAAATATACAGTTTGATGTCTGAGATTCCTTGTGAATCGCCAACTTAATTACATGTCGTATTCCCCTTGCATTTTTTTTTTTCGGTTTTAATTTCATTGGTCTATCTATTTATTTAATTATTTCCTTTTAATTTCTTTTTTTGTCTAGCAATGTAAATTTCTCACAAACCGTTAACACTATTAACTTCTGATTACATACAGAACGAATGTCCTTATGTCCTTTTCTTCTTCATGCCTGGTTGTTTCATTGACATTCAGTTCTACCTTGCCATGTTTATTTGTACATTTGCGTGTACTATTTATGTTCAATTAAAAAAAAAAAAAAAAAAAGAATGAGAGGCTGAGAAAATCTCCATGTCTCTCTCTCTCCCCCCTTAATGCCCCCCCGCTTTTTCCGTACGTTGGCAGACAATGAGATCAAAAGCAAATGGGTGTCATCGTAATGCAGTAACAGGGTGATAAAGGCCATGTTAGAAGTGTGTATGGGCTTATTTTACAGGCTTTCCCCTGGTACTCCATGGATTACCAGGGGCGTTTCTGCCGTGAAGCTGAAAGGAGCTGTTTCGGTGTTCCTGTTTATAAATCCACTCAGCAATGAGGTGAAAAGCACATCGGTATCGATATAATTCGGTAACAGGGCGATAACATCCATGTATTCCGCTCTGGGCCCTGGTACTCCTCGGGGGGGTGAACGCCGGGCCGAACTAGTCCTGGTACTCCATGGAGTACCAGAGGCCCGCCGCAGTGAGAGTAAATGGAGCAATTTGGGTGTTCAATTGTAAAAAGCGGCCTAAAATCCGTGTGGAAAGCAAACGAGTGTTGTTTTAAGACAGTGTGAGGGTGACAGCAATCTCTCCAAGAAGCTTTCTTGGGTTATTTCTGAGGTTTCTCAATGCACTCCTAATGGGAGAGAAGGTAAAGCCCATAAAGCCCACGGGCTTTTCCTTTGTCCGCGCTGCAAGGGACTTTACTCGTTTTTTCGAGGGGACATCCCGCGGGATAGTGTTGGAGTGGCCGTCTAGGAGGAGGGTTTTATTTTC
>NW_028234000.1:497500-505000 GCF_037954325.1 Fistularia commersonii
TCCGGTATGGTATAGTTATGGTTGACTCGCATGTTTGGTTTTGGCAAACGTTTTACGCCGGATGCCCCTCCTGACGCAACCCTCTGCATTTATCCGGGCTTGGGACCGGCACAGGGAGACACTGCTCCGTGCCCCCCCCCCCCCCCCCCCAAAGGCAGGCTTGGAGAGACACGGGCCAGTGCCGCCCTGAGGCTGCATTACCCTCTCTTTCTTACATTTATTATAAAAATATGCTTATCTTCCTTTTAGCTCATCACACATGTCTTTATGATTTTCAGTCCATGCCTCAGCCGGCCTGAAGCTCCACTGATGCGCATGTGCGGATGCCTCTATCTAGCGGACATAAAATAAAGACAATCATTCAAATGTGAATGAGTCGGCGTGATGCTCCGGGATGTGTGGAGCTCAGGGAGCTCCACGAGTGAGGGAGTTAAGTTAGGGCGGGGGTGCAAGTAGGCTCTAGGATTCCCCGAGTCGGGGCGAGCGATGGGTTTAGAGGCGTATCGCATTGAAGATAATGGCCGCATATCCTTCTTGGACTTTTCTAAAGCCTTTGACTCGGTCGAACATCCATTTATCATAGCAACGCTCGAACATTTTGGATTTGGTTAAATATTCAGGAATGTGATCCGTGGGCTCTATGAGAATATTCATAGCTGTGTCACCCTGCCAAGCGGCACCACTCCGAGCTTCCATGTTGATGTGGGAATACCCCAAGGTTGCCCCATCTCACCCTATTTATTTATAATTGCTACCGAAATGCTAGCCGTTTATGTTGAAAAGAGCAACGATATCCAAAAGTTAGACGTGCTGGGGACTGAAATTGTTATTAGCCTGCTGGCAGATGACACAACCTTAGTTTTGAAAAATGAACATCAAGTCCCAATAAGTGCCGAAAACAACCAAAACATTCTCCAAGGCTTCAGGATTGTCATTAAACTTAAAGAAATGCAAACTTCTTGCGCTGCATGACTCGCCACTAAAGGAAATCAGCGATGTTTCCATGAAATCAGAAATAAAATACTTGAGCATTTTCCTATCCAAGGACCAAACGTTAAATCAATCCAGGAACATTGAATCTAAACTGAATCAAAGTAAAGCTTAATTCTAATATATGGCTCCAGAGAGATTTATCAATATTAGGCCGGATATATTTGACTAAAATGGATGTGTTTATCCAGATGTATATACCCAGCGTATTCCAATGCTGCTCCAAATCAACTCGTAAAATCTGTTAACCAAATCAATTTCAACTTTATCTGGAGGAACAGACCACACCATCTAAGAAAAATCACATATGGTGAAAGAAACAAGTGAAGGAGGGCTGAAAGTGATAGAGTCGGACTGCTTGAATGGGACATTGAAGGTGAACTGGTTGAAATCCTGGATCAAACCTCATCGTTCTTTCTGGTATTGTACTCCAAACTACTTATTCAACAAAGTCGGCGGCCTGAGTCTTCTGCTTATCTCTGACTTGGATATCAACAAGATTCCTGTCAAATGTTCAGAGTTCCATAAACAAATATTATTATACTGGAAAATGATATACGTACACAATTTCTCACCACACAGTATAATAGTTTGGAACAATCGATATGTACTGCATGGCAACAAACCTCTGTTTTACAAGGAATGCTTTGAGAAAGGTATATGGTCGATAATTGACTTGATGGATGACACTAGCAGTCCTCTGGACAATGAGCAGTTCTGTACTACACACAGATTCAAGCCTCCCATATTAGAGTTGCTAAAGTTACGAAACGCACTGCCTCGACAATTTGTATTCCTGACCAAAAATATAATGACGCACCGAACCGTACAACCACAGTTACCCCGACTATCACTCCAGGGAATCTCAATTGTGGACAGAAAGCGCGGCAACTCCTTTATTAGGAAATGTTTCACAGGAAACTTATTCCCTGGACGTCAAAAAAAAAAAAAAGGATATTTTAAATAAATTTGATGAGGAATCGATTGCCACGCTGCGAACCATGTATCTGACTCTACCCATACCCCCAAGGCAAAAGAGACCCACTTCAAAATTATGACTGACATCTACCCATCTAAGGAATTATCGAGGGTACGCTTTAATTTTGAAGATAATATTTGTACATTTTGTGAAGACAACATTGAAACCACTGACCATATATTTTTTCTCCTTCTCATTCCATCGTCACCAGTTTCCTTCTCAAAAGATGATATAACATTCTGTTTACTTATAAGCAACATAACAGATGAACTCTGTGTCAATGTTCTTTTAGGCCTGGCCAAGTTCTTCATTCACAAGAACAGAATGCAAAAATGCTCCCCAAATTTTAATGTCTTCATAAACGATTTTGAAATATAAAAAAAAAAAAAAAAAAATCCTTAAAACTTATGGAAAAATCCAAAAACTAAAAAATATAGTTACCCATGTCCGAGGTTCCTTTTTTTTTTGGTAAAAAAAAAAAAACAAAAAAAAAAAAACAACTTGATTACATGTTACATTCCCCTTGCAATTTTTTTTTTTTTTTTTCGTTTTAATTTCTTATTTGTCTATCTATTGATTTAATTACTTCCTTTTAATTTCTTTTTTTGTCTCGCACTGTAAATTTCTCACAAACCTGTAACACTATTAACTTCTCATTACATACAGAACAAATGTCCTGATGTCCGTTGCTTCCTCATCCCTGGTTGTTTCATTGACATTCAGTTCTACCTTGCTATGTTTATTTGTACATCTGTATATTTGGGTGTACTATTTATGTTCAATTAAAAACAGTTTGATGTCTGAGATTCCTTGTGAACCGCCAACTTAATTACATGTTATATTCCCCTCACAATTTTTTTTTTTCGTTTTTAATTTTATTTTTCTATCTATTTATTTAATTATATCCTTTTAATTTTCTTTTTTTGTCTAGCATTAAAAATTTCTCGCAAACCGTTAACACTATTAACTTCTGATTACTTACACCACGAATGCGCTTATGCCCCCCCACCCATCCCGCGTTTTCCGTACGGAGGCAGACACTGAGATCGAAAGCAAATGGGTGTCATTGAAATGCAGTAACAGGGTGATAACAGCCGTGTTCGAAGTGTGTAGGGGCTTATAGGAGAGCAGAAGCACGTCACGCAATTCACCTGAGTTCGGAGGATCGGGAGTACCAGGGCCCATAGCGGAGAAGCGGAAGAGCGGAGTTATGTGTCTCTTCTCAAAGGCGGGGAAACTGGGGGGCAGCAGGACCCCTTAGACCGGCTAATGTGAGTCTTCTCCGGACATAGATCACCCGGACTTATGACTGGAGCTCCCGGACCTCTGGGCACACACATATGTGAATGAGTGGATGAGCTAATGTTGGTTTGGTTGTGGATACGTTTCGGCCAATGCTATCAGCACAGCTATGATTATCCCCAGAACGTTGAGAACGAGCTCCCGGAACTCCAGACATGCGTATATAAAAGAGTGGAATTAAGGTGTGTGTGTGTGTGTGTGTGTGTGTGTGTGTGTGTGTGTGTGTGTGTGTGTGTATACGTGTGGGACAGAAGTAATGTTGGGGACAGAAATTGTTATTAGCCTGCTGGCAGATGACACAACCTTAGTTTTGAAAAATGAACATCAAGTCCCAATAAGTGCTGAAAAAAACCAAAACATTCTCCAAGGCTTCAGGATTGTCATTAAACTTAAAGAAATGCAAACTTCTTGCGCTGCATGACTCGCCACTAAAGGAAATCAGCGATGTTTCTATGAAATCAGAAATAAAATACTTGAGCATTTTCCTATCCAAGGACCAAACGTTAAATCAATCCAGGAACATTGAATCTAAACTGAATCAAAGTAAAGCTTAATTCTAATATATGGCTCCAGAGAGATTTATCAATATTAGGCCGGATATATTTGACTAAAATGGATGTGTTTATCCAGATGTATATACCCAGCGTATTCCAATGCTGCTCCAAATCAACTCGTAAAATCTGTTAACCAAATCAATTTCAACTTTATCTGGAGGAACAGACCACACCATCTAAGAAAAATCACATATGGTGAAAGAAACAAGTGAAGGAGGGCTGAAAGTGATAGAGTCGGACTGCTTGAATGGGACATTGAAGGTGAACTGGTTGAAATCCTGGATCAAACCTCATCGTTCTTTCTGGTATTGTACTCCAAACTACTTATTCAACAAAGTCGGCGGCCTGAGTCTTCTGCTTATCTCTGACTTGGATATCAACAAGATTCCTGTCAAATGTTCAGAGTTCCATAAACAAATATTATTATACTGGAAAATGATATACGTACACAATTTCTCACCACACAGTATAATAGTTTGGAACAATCGATATGTACTGCATGGCAACAAACCTCTGTTTTACAAGGAATGCTTTGAGAAAGGTATATGGTCAATAATTGACTTGATGGATGACACTGGCAGTCCTCTGGACAATGAGCAGTTCTGTACTACACACAGATTCAAGCCTCCCATATTAGAGTTGCTAAAGTTACGAAACGCACTGCCTCGACAATTTGTATTCCTGACCAAAAATATAATGACGCACCGAACCGTACAACCACAGTTACCCCGACTATCACTCCAGGGAATCTCAATTGTGGACAGAAAGCGCGGCAACTCCTTTATTAGGAAATGTTTCACAGGAAACTTATTCCCTGGACGTCAAAAAAAAAAAAAAGGATATTTTAAATAAATTTGATGAGGAATCGATTGCCACGCTGCGAACTATGTATCTGACTCTACCCATACCCCCAAGGCAAAAGAGACCCACTTCAAAATTATGACTGACATCTACCCATCTAAGGAATTATCGAGGGTACGCTTTAATTTTGAAGATAATATTTGTACATTTTGTGAAGACAACATTGAAACCACTGACCATATATTTTTTCTCCTTCTCATTCCATCGTCACCAGTTTCCTTCTCAAAAGATGATATAACATTCTGTTTACTTATAAGCAACATAACAGATGAACTCTGTGTCAATGTTCTTTTAGGCCTGGCCAAGTTCTTCATTCACAAGAACAGAATGCAAAAATGCTCCCCAAATTTTAATGTCTTCATAAACGATTTTGAAATATAAAAAAAAAAAAAAAAATCCTTAAAACTTATGGAAAAATCCGAAAACAAAAAAATATAGTTACCCATGTCCGAGGTTCCTTTTTTTTTTGGTAAAAAAAAAAACAAAAAAAAAAAAACAACTTGATTACATGTTACATTCCCCTTGCAATTTTTTTTTTTTTTTTTCGTTTTAATTTCCTTATTTGTCTATCTATTGATTTAATTACTTCCTTTTAATTTCTTTTTTTGTCTCGCACTGTAAATTTCTCACAAACCTGTAACACTATTAACTTCTCATTACATACAGAACAAATGTCCTGATGTCCGTTGCTTCCTCATCCCTGGTTGTTTCATTGACATTCAGTTCTACCTTGCTATGTTTATTTGTACATTTGTATATTTGGGTGTACTATTTATGTTCAATTAAAAACAGTTTGATGTCTGAGATTCCTTGTGAACCGCCAACTTAATTACATGTTATATTCCCCTCACAATTTTTTTTTTTCGTTTTTAATTTTATTTTTCTATCTATTTATTTAATTATATCCTTTTAATTTTCTTTTTTTGTCTAGCATTAAAAATTTCTCGCAAACCGTTAACACTATTAACTTCTGATTACTTACAGCACGAATGCGCTTATGCCCCCCCACCCATCCCGCTTTTTCCGTACGGAGGCAGACACTGAGATCGAAAGCAAATGGGTGTCATTGAAATGCAGTAACAGGGTGATAACAGCCGTGTTCGAAGTGTGTAGGGGCTTATAGTAGAGCAGAAGCACGTCACGCAATTCACCTGAGTTCGGAGGATCGGGAGTACCAGGGCCCATAGCGGAGAAGCGGAAGAGCGGAGTTATGTGTCTCTTCTCAAAGGCGGGGAAGCTGGGGGGCAGCAGGACCCCTTAGACCGGCTAATGTGAGCCTACTCCGGACAGAGATCACCCGGAGTTATGACTGGAGCTCCCGGACCTCTGGGCACACACATATATGAATGAGTGGATGAGCTAATGTTGGTTTGGTTGTGGATACGTTTCGGCCAATGCTATCAGCACAGCGATGATGAGTTCAGGTGTGTCTGTGTGTGTTTGTGTGTTTGTGTGTGTGTGTGTGTGTGTGTGTGTGCGTGTGTTTGTGTGTGTGTGAGAGTTTGTTTTTGTGGGTTGGGGGGGGTTCCCGCGGACACGGAGTACCAGGGCCTGGAGCGGATGAGGTGAGGAGCGGAGGAGAGCAGAAGCCCGGACCGTGATTCGCTTGTGTCCAGCGGTTCGGGAGTTCCAGGGCCTGAAACGGAGGAGCGGAGGAGCGGAGGAGCGGAGGACAGCAAAACCCCTTTCTGCAATTCGCCTGAGTCCGGCGGATCGGTAGTACCTGGTTCCGCAGCGGATGAGCGGAGGAGTGGAGGAGATGTTTCTCTTCTCAGAGGCGGCGAGGGGGGGGGGGCAGGACCCCTTACCCTTATCCCCCCCGGACGTTTGAGTGGAGCTCCCGGACCTCCGGGCACGCACATGCGAATGACTGGATCACAGGGAGTGCCAGGGCCTGGAGCGGATGAGCAGAGGAGAGGCGGAGGGCAGAAGCCCGGCCCTGTTCAAGAGTTCCAGGGTCCAAAGCGGGGGAGCGAAGAAGCGGAGGAGGGGAGGAGAGCAGAAGAGCAAAAAACTGGCCCGGAATTCACCGAAGTCCCGCGGATCGGGAGTTCCAGGGCCCGGAGCGGAAGAGCGGAGGAGCGGAGGAGAGGAGGAGCGGAGCAAAGCTAAGCCCGTCTTAACAACAAGGAAATTACAGATGAGGCTATAATTTCTAATGAAAACTTTAAATTCTATAGCCACGTATACACTTCGACATTGTCAAAAAGCGATTGTGACTCCTTTCCATTAAATATTCCTCAATATATCCCAAAAATAAACAACAAACAATATATGATTGTTTATATATGTTTATATATAAACAACAAAAAATATACAGTTTGATGTCTGAGATTCCTTGTGAATCGCCAACTTAATTACATGTCGTATTCCCCTTGCATTTTTTTTTTTTGGTTTTAATTTCATTTGTCTATCTATTTATCTAATTATTTCCTTTTAATTTCGTTTTTTGTCTAGCACTGTAAATTTCTCACAAACCTGTAACACTATTAACTTCTCATTACATACAGAACAAATGTCCTCATGTCCGTTGCTTCCTCATGCCTGGTTGTTTCATTGACATTCAGTTCTACCTTGCTATGTTTATTTGTACATTTGTATATTTGGGTGTACTATTTATGTTCAATTAAAAACAGTTTGATGTCTGAGATTCCCTGTGAACCGCCAACTTAATTACATGTTATATTCCCCTCACAATTTTTTTTTTTTCGTTTTTAATTTTATTTTTCTATCTATTTATTTAATTATATCCTTTTAATTTTCTTTTTTTGTCTAGCATTAAAAATTTCTCGCAAACCGTTAACACTATTAACT
>NW_028234000.1:515000-527500 GCF_037954325.1 Fistularia commersonii
ACTACTTTGCAGTCACCGATCTCTTTCAGGTTACCTCGTCTATACAAGATGTAGTCTACCTGCGTGCTCCTACCTCCGCTCTTATAAGTTACCCTATGTTCCTGTTTTTTCTGGAAAAAGGTATTCACTACACCCATTTCCATCCCTTTTGCAAAATCTACCACCATCTGTCCCTCTGCATTCCTATCCTGGATACCATATCTGCCCATCACTTCTTCATCCCCTCTATTGCCTTCACCAACATGTCCATTGAAGTCTGCACCAATTACCACTCTCTCATTTCTGGGAATATTCTGCATCACTTCATCCAACTCATTCCAGAACTTCTCCTTCTCTTCAGGTTCACATCCCACCTGTGGCGCATAGCCACTAACAACACTGAGCATCACACCTTCAATTTCCAATTTCAGACTCATAAGTCTATCTGACATTCTTTTCACCTCTAGGACGTTCCTTACAAACTCCTCCTTCAAGATGACTCCTACTCCATTTCTCTTCTTGTCAGCACCATAATAGTATAACTTAAAGCCTGCTCCTAAGCTTCTAGCCTTACTACCCTTCCACCTGGTCTCCTGGACACACAGTATATCCAGCTTCCTTCTCTGCATCGTGTCCATCAACTCTCTACCTTTTCCTGTCATAGTCCCAATATTCAAAGTCCCTACTCTCAGTCCCAGGCTCTTTCCTTTCCTCCTCTCTCTCTGCTTCCGAACACGCACTCCTCCTCTTCTTCTTCTTCTTGTTCTTCGACCCACAGTAGCCCGATTTCCATTAGTACCCTGTAGGTCATCAGTACCAATGGCGGTCGTTGTTAACCCGGTCCGCGACCCATCCGGTATGGTATAGTTATGGTTGACTCGCATGTTTGGTTTTGGCAAACGTTTTACGCCGGATGCCCCTCCTGACGCAACCCTCTGCATTTATCCGGGCTTGGGACCGGCACAGGGAGACACTGCTCCGTGCCCCCCCCCCCCCCCCCCCAAAGGCAGGCTTGGAGAGACACGGGCCAGTGCCGCCCTGAGGCTGCATTACCCTCTCTTTCTTACATTTATTATAAAAATATGCTTATCTTCCTTTTAGCTCATCACACATGTCTTTATGATTTTCAGTCCATGCCTCAGCCGGCCTGAAGCTCCACTGATGCGCATGTGCGGATGCCTCTATCTAGCGGACATAAAATAAAGACAATCATTCAAATGTGAATGAGTCGGCGTGATGCTCCGGGATGTGTGGAGCTCAGGGAGCTCCACGAGTGAGGGAGTTAAGTTAGGGCGGGGGTGCAAGTAGGCTCTAGGATTCCCCGAGTCGGGGCGAGCGATGGGTTTAGAGGCGTATCGCATTGAAGATAATGGCCGCATATCCTTCTTGGACTTTTCTAAAGCCTTTGACTCGGTCGAACATCCATTTATCATAGCAACGCTCGAACATTTTGGATTTGGTTAAATATTCAGGAATGTGATCCGTGGGCTCTATGAGAATATTCATAGCTGTGTCACCCTGCCAAGCGGCACCACTCCGAGCTTCCATGTTGATGTGGGAATACCCCAAGGTTGCCCCATCTCACCCTATTTATTTATAATTGCTACCGAAATGCTAGCCGTTTATGTTGAAAAGAGCAACGATATCCAAAAGTTAGACGTGCTGGGGACTGAAATTGTTATTAGCCTGCTGGCAGATGACACAACCTTAGTTTTGAAAAATGAACATCAAGTCCCAATAAGTGCCGAAAACAACCAAAACATTCTCCAAGGCTTCAGGATTGTCATTAAACTTAAAGAAATGCAAACTTCTTGCGCTGCATGACTCGCCACTAAAGGAAATCAGCGATGTTTCCATGAAATCAGAAATAAAATACTTGAGCATTTTCCTATCCAAGGACCAAACGTTAAATCAATCCAGGAACATTGAATCTAAACTGAATCAAAGTAAAGCTTAATTCTAATATATGGCTCCAGAGAGATTTATCAATATTAGGCCGGATATATTTGACTAAAATGGATGTGTTTATCCAGATGTATATACCCAGCGTATTCCAATGCTGCTCCAAATCAACTCGTAAAATCTGTTAACCAAATCAATTTCAACTTTATCTGGAGGAACAGACCACACCATCTAAGAAAAATCACATATGGTGAAAGAAACAAGTGAAGGAGGGCTGAAAGTGATAGAGTCGGACTGCTTGAATGGGACATTGAAGGTGAACTGGTTGAAATCCTGGATCAAACCTCATCGTTCTTTCTGGTATTGTACTCCAAACTACTTATTCAACAAAGTCGGCGGCCTGAGTCTTCTGCTTATCTCTGACTTGGATATCAACAAGATTCCTGTCAAATGTTCAGAGTTCCATAAACAAATATTATTATACTGGAAAATGATATACGTACACAATTTCTCACCACACAGTATAATAGTTTGGAACAATCGATATGTACTGCATGGCAACAAACCTCTGTTTTACAAGGAATGCTTTGAGAAAGGTATATGGTCGATAATTGACTTGATGGATGACACTGGCAGTCCTCTGGACAATGAGCAGTTCTGTACTACACACAGATTCAAGCCTCCCATATTAGAGTTGCTAAAGTTACGAAACGCACTGCCTCGACAATTTGTATTCCTGACCAAAAATATAATGACGCACCGAACCGTACAACCACAGTTACCCCGACTATCACTCCAGGGAATCTCAATTGTGGACAGAAAGCGCGGCAACTCCTTTATTAGGAAATGTTTCACAGGAAACTTATTCCCTGGACGTCAAAAAAAAAAAAAAGGATATTTTAAATAAATTTGATGAGGAATCGATTGCCACGCTGCGAACCATGTATCTGACTCTACCCATACCCCCAAGGCAAAAGAGACCCACTTCAAAATTATGACTGACATCTACCCATCTAAGGAATTATCGAGGGTACGCTTTAATTTTGAAGATAATATTTGTACATTTTGTGAAGACAACATTGAAACCACTGACCATATATTTTTTCTCCTTCTCATTCCATCGTCACCAGTTTCCTTCTCAAAAGATGATATAACATTCTGTTTACTTATAAGCAACATAACAGATGAACTCTGTGTCAATGTTCTTTTAGGCCTGGCCAAGTTCTTCATTCACAAGAACAGAATGCAAAAATGCTCCCCAAATTTTAATGTCTTCATAAACGATTTTGAAATATAAAAAAAAAAAAAAAAAATCCTTAAAACTTATGGAAAAATCCAAAAACTAAAAAATATAGTTACCCATGTCCGAGGTTCCTTTTTTTTTTGGTAAAAAAAAAAAACAAAAAAAAAAAAACAACTTGATTACATGTTACATTCCCCTTGCAATTTTTTTTTTTTTTTTTTTCGTTTTAATTTCTTATTTGTCTATCTATTGATTTAATTACTTCCTTTTAATTTCTTTTTTTGTCTCGCACTGTAAATTTCTCACAAACCTGTAACACTATTAACTTCTCATTACATACAGAACAAATGTCCTGATGTCCGTTGCTTCCTCATCCCTGGTTGTTTCATTGACATTCAGTTCTACCTTGCTATGTTTATTTGTACATCTGTATATTTGGGTGTACTATTTATGTTCAATTAAAAACAGTTTGATGTCTGAGATTCCTTGTGAACCGCCAACTTAATTACATGTTATATTCCCCTCACAATTTTTTTTTTTCGTTTTTAATTTTATTTTTCTATCTATTTATTTAATTATATCCTTTTAATTTTCTTTTTTTGTCTAGCATTAAAAATGTCTCGCAAACCGTTAACACTATTAACTTCTGATTACTTACACCACGAATGCGCTTATGCCCCCCCACCCATCCCGCTTTTTCCGTACGGAGGCAGACACTGAGATCGAAAGCAAATGGGTGTCATTGAAATGCAGTAACAGGGTGATAACAGCCGTGTTCGAAGTGTGTAGGGGCTTATAGGAGAGCAGAAGCACGTCACGCAATTCACCTGAGTTCGGAGGATCGGGAGTACCAGGGCCCATAGCGGAGAAGCGGAAGAGCGGAGTTATGTGTCTCTTCTCAAAGGCCGGGAAGCTGGGGGGCAGCAGGACCCCTTAGAGCGGCTAATGTGAGCCTTCTCCGGACATAGATCACCCGGACTTATGACTGGAGCTCCCGGACCTCCGGGCACACACATATGTGAATGAGTGGATGAGCTAATGTCGGTTTGGTTGTGGATACGTTTCGGCCAATGCTATCAGCACAGCTATGATTATCCCCAGAACGTTGAGAACGAGCTCCCGGAACTCCAGACATGCGTATATAAAAGAGTGGAATTAAGGTGTGTGTGTGTGTGTGTGTGTGTGTGTGTGTGTGTATACGTGTGGGACAGAAGTAATGTTGGGGACAGAAATTGTTATTAGCCTGCTGGCAGATGACACAACCTTAGTTTTGAAAAATGAACATCAAGTCCCAATAAGTGCTGAAAAAAACCAAAACATTCTCCAAGGCTTCAGGATTGTCATTAAACTTAAAGAAATGCAAACTTCTTGCGCTGCATGACTCGCCACTAAAGGAAATCAGCGATGTTTCTATGAAATCAGAAATAAAATACTTGAGCATTTTCCTATCCAAGGACCAAACGTTAAATCAATCCAGGAACATTGAATCTAAACTGAATCAAAGTAAAGCTTAATTCTAATATATGGCTCCAGAGAGATTTATCAATATTAGGCCGGATATATTTGACTAAAATGGATGTGTTTATCCAGATGTATATACCCAGCGTATTCCAATGCTGCTCCAAATCAACTCGTAAAATCTGTTAACCAAATCAATTTCAACTTTATCTGGAGGAACAGACCACACCATCTAAGAAAAATCACATATGGTGAAAGAAACAAGTGAAGGAGGGCTGAAAGTGATAGAGTCGGACTGCTTGAATGGGACATTGAAGGTGAACTGGTTGAAATCCTGGATCAAACCTCATCGTTCTTTCTGGTATTGTACTCCAAACTACTTATTCAACAAAGTCGGCGGCCTGAGTCTTCTGCTTATCTCTGACTTGGATATCAACAAGATTCCTGTCAAATGTTCAGAGTTCCATAAACAAATATTATTATACTGGAAAATGATATACGTACACAATTTCTCACCACACAGTATAATAGTTTGGAACAATCGATATGTACTGCATGGCAACAAACCTCTGTTTTACAAGGAATGCTTTGAGAAAGGTATATGGTCGATAATTGACTTGATGGATGACACTGGCAGTCCTCTGGACAATGAGCAGTTCTGTACTACACACAGATTCAAGCCTCCCATATTAGAGTTGCTAAAGTTACGAAACGCACTGCCTCGACAATTTGTATTCCTGACCAAAAATATAATGACGCACCGAACCGTACAACCACAGTTACCCCGACTATCACTCCAGGGAATCTCAATTGTGGACAGAAAGCGCGGCAACTCCTTTATTAGGAAATGTTTCACAGGAAACTTATTCCCTGGACGTCAAAAAAAAAAAAAAGGATATTTTAAATAAATTTGATGAGGAATCGATTGCCACGCTGCGAACCATGTATCTGACTCTACCCATACCCCCAAGGCAAAAGAGACCCACTTCAAAATTATGACTGACATCTACCCATCTAAGGAATTATCGAGGGTACGCTTTAATTTTGAAGATAATATTTGTACATTTTGTGAAGACAACATTGAAACCACTGACCATATATTTTTTCTCCTTCTCATTCCATCGTCACCAGTTTCCTTCTCAAAAGATGATATAACATTCTGTTTACTTATAAGCAACATAACAGATGAACTCTGTGTCAATGTTCTTTTAGGCCTGGCCAAGTTCTTCATTCACAAGAACAGAATGCAAAAATGCTCCCCAAATTTTAATGTCTTCATAAACGATTTTGAAATATAAAAAAAAAAAAAAAAAAATCCTTAAAACTTATGGAAAAATCCAAAAACTAAAAAATATAGTTACCCATGTCCGAGGTTCCTTTTTTTTTTGGTAAAAAAAAAAAAACAAAAAAAAAAAAAACAACTTGATTACATGTTACATTCCCCTTGCAATTTTTTTTTTTTTTTTTCGTTTTAATTTCTTATTTGTCTATCTATTGATTTAATTACTTCCTTTTAATTTCTTTTTTTGTCTCGCACTGTAAATTTCTCACAAACCTGTAACACTATTAACTTCTCATTACATACAGAACAAATGTCCTGATGTCCGTTGCTTCCTCATCCCTGGTTGTTTCATTGACATTCAGTTCTACCTTGCTATGTTTATTTGTACATTTGTATATTTGGGTGTACTATTTATGTTCAATTAAAAACAGTTTGATGTCTGAGATTCCTTGTGAACCGCCAACTTAATTACATGTTATATTCCCCTCACAATTTTTTTTTTTCGTTTTTAATTTTATTTTTCTATCTATTTATTTAATTATATCCTTTTAATTTTCTTTTTTTGTCTAGCATTAAAAATTTCTCGCAAACCGTTAACACTATTAACTTCTGATTACTTACAGCACGAATGCGCTTATGCCCCCCCACCCCCCGCTTTTTCCGTACGGTGGCAGACACTGAGATCGAAAGCAAATGGGTGTCATTGAAATGCAGTAACAGGGTGATAACAGCCGTGTTCGAAGTGTGTAGGGGCTTATAGGAGAGCAGAAGCACGTCACGCAATTCACCTGAGTTCGGAGGATCGGGAGTACCAGGGCCCATAGCGGAGAAGCGGAAGAGCGGAGTTATGTGTCTCTTCTCAAAGGCGGGGAAACTGGGGGGCAGCAGGACCCCTTAGACCGGCTAATGTGAGTCTTCTCCGGACATAGATCACCCGGACTTATGACTGGAGCTCCCGGACCTCTGGGCACACACATATGTGAATGAGTGGATGAGCTAATGTTGGTTTGGTTGTGGATACGTTTCGGCCAATGCTATCAGCACAGCTATGATTATCCCCAGAACGTTGAGAACGAGCTCCCGGAACTCCAGACATGCGTATATAAAAGAGTGGAATTAAGGTGTGTGTGTGTGTGTGTGTGTGTGTGTGTGTGTGTGTGTTTGTGTGTGTATACGTGTGGGACAGAAGTAATGTTGGGGACAGAAATTGTTATTAGCCTGCTGGCAGATGACACAACCTTAGTTTTGAAAAATGAACATCAAGTCCCAATAAGTGCTGAAAAAAACCAAAACATTCTCCAAGGCTTCAGGATTGTCATTAAACTTAAAGAAATGCAAACTTCTTGCGCTGCATGACTCGCCACTAAAGGAAATCAGCGATGTTTCTATGAAATCAGAAATAAAATACTTGAGCATTTTCCTATCCAAGGACCAAACGTTAAATCAATCCAGGAACATTGAATCTAAACTGAATCAAAGTAAAGCTTAATTCTAATATATGGCTCCAGAGAGATTTATCAATATTAGGCCGGATATATTTGACTAAAATGGATGTGTTTATCCAGATGTATATACCCAGCGTATTCCAATGCTGCTCCAAATCAACTCGTAAAATCTGTTAACCAAATCAATTTCAACTTTATCTGGAGGAACAGACCACACCATCTAAGAAAAATCACATATGGTGAAAGAAACAAGTGAAGGAGGGCTGAAAGTGATAGAGTTGGACTGCTTGAATGGGACATTGAAGGTGAACTGGTTGAAATCCTGGATCAAACCTCATCGTTCTTTCTGGTATTGTACTCCAAACTACTTATTCAACAAAGTCGGCGGCCTGAGTCTTCTGCTTATCTCTGACTTGGATATCAACAAGATTCCTGTCAAATGTTCAGAGTTCCATAAACAAATATTATTATACTGGAAAATGATATACGTACACAATTTCTCACCACACAGTATAATAGTTTGGAACAATCGATATGTACTGCATGGCAACAAACCTCTGTTTTACAAGGAATGCTTTGAGAAAGGTATATGGTCAATAATTGACTTGATGGATGACACTGGCAGTCCTCTGGACAATGAGCAGTTCTGTACTACACACAGATTCAAGCCTCCCATATTAGAGTTGCTAAAGTTACGAAACGCACTGCCTCGACAATTTGTATTCCTGACCAAAAATATAATGACGCACCGAACCGTACAACCACAGTTACCCCGACTATCACTCCAGGGAATCTCAATTGTGGACAGAAAGCGCAGCAACTCCTTTATTAGGAAATGTTTCACAGGAAACTTATTCCCTGGACGTCAAAAAAAAAAAAAAGGATATTTTAAATAAATTTGATGAGGAATCGATTGCCACGCTGCGAACTATGTATCTGACTCTACCCATACCCCCAAGGCAAAAGAGACCCACTTCAAAATTATGACTGACATCTACCCATCTAAGGAATTATCGAGGGTACGCTTTAATTTTGAAGATAATATTTGTACATTTTGTGAAGACAACATTGAAACCACTGACCATATATTTTTTCTCCTTCTCATTCCATCGTCACCAGTTTCCTTCTCAAAAGATGATATAACATTCTGTTTACTTATAAGCAACATAACAGATGAACTCTGTTTCAATGTTCTTTTAGGCCTGGCCAAGTTCTTCATTCACAAGAACAGAATGCAAAAATGCTCCCCAAATTTTAATGTCTTCATAAACGATTTTGAAATATAAAAAAAAAAAAAAAAATCCTTAAAACTTATGGAAAAATCCGAAAACAAAAAAATATAGTTACCCATGTCCGAGGTTCCTTTTTTTTTTGGTAAAAAAAAAAAAAAAAAAAAAAAAAAACAACTTGATTACATGTTACATTCCCCTTGCAATTTTTTTTTTTTTTTTTTCGTTTTAATTTCTTATTTGTCTATCTATTGATTTAATTACTTCCTTTTAATTTCTTTTTTTGTCTCGCACTGTAAATTTCTCACAAACCTGTAACACTATTAACTTCTCATTACATACAGAACAAATGTCCTGATGTCCGTTGCTTCCTCATCCCTGGTTGTTTCATTGACATTCAGTTCTACCTTGCTATGTTTATTTGTACATTTGTATATTTGGGTGTACTATTTATGTTCAATTAAAAACAGTTTGATGTCTGAGATTCCTTGTGAACCGCCAACTTAATTACATGTTATATTCCCCTCACAATTTTTTTTTTTCGTTTTTAATTTTATTTTTCTATCTATTTATTTAATTATATCCTTCTAATTTTCTTTTTTTGTCTAGCATTAAAAATTTCTCGCAAACCGTTAACACTATTAACTTCTGATTACTTACAGCACGATTGCGCTTATGCCCCCCCACCCATCCCGCTTTTTCCGTACGGAGGCAGACACTGAGATCGAAAGCAAATGGGTGTCATTGAAATGCAGTAACAGGGTGATAACAGCCGTGTTCGAAGTGTGTAGGGGCTTATAGGAGAGCAGAAGCACGTCACGCAATTCACCTGAGTTCGGAGGATCGGGAGTACCAGGGCCCATAGCGGAGAAGCGGAAGAGCGGAGTTATGTGTCTCTTCTCAAAGGCGGGGAAGCTGGGGGGCAGCAGGACCCCTTAGACCGGCTAAGGTGAGCCTACTCCGGACAGAGATCACCCGGAGTTATGACTGGAGCTCCCGGACCTCTGGGCACACACATATGTGAATGACTGGATGAGCTAATGTTGGTTTGGTTGTGGATACGTTTCGGCCAATGCTATCAGCACAGCGATGATGAGTTCAGGTGTGTCTGTGTGTGTTTGTGTGTTTGTGTGTGTGTGTGTGTGTGTGTGTGTGTGTGCGTGTGTTTGTGTGTGTGTGAGAGTTTGTTTTTGTGGGTTGGGGGGGGTTCCCGCGGACACGGAGTACCAGGGCCTGGAGCGGATGAGGTGAGGAGCGGAGGAGAGCAGAAGCCCGGACCGTGATTCGCTTGTGTCCAGCGGCTCGGGAGTTCCAGGGCCCGAAACGGAGGAGCGGAGGAGCGGAGGAGCGGAGGAGCGGAGGAGCGGAGGACAGCAAAACCCCTTTCTGCAATTCGCCTGAGTCCGGCGGATCGGTAGTACCTGGTTCCGCAGCGGATGAGCGGAGGAGTGGAGGAGATGTTTCTCTTCTCAGAGGCGGCGAGGGGGGGGGGGCAGGACCCCTTACCCTTATCCCCCCCGGACGTTTGAGTGGAGCTCCCGGACCTCCGGGCACGCACATGCGAATGACTGGATCACAGGGAGTGCCAGGGCCTGGAGCGGATGAGCAGAGGAGAGGCGGAGGGCAGAAGCCCGGCCCTGTTCAAGAGTTCCAGGGTCCAAAGCGGGGGAGCGAAGAAGCGGAGGAGGGGAGGAGAGCAGAAGAGCAAAAAACTGGCCCGGAATTCACCGAAGTCCCGCGGATCGGGAGTTCCAGGGCCCGGAGCGGAAGAGCGGAGGAGCGGAGGAGAGGAGGAGCGGAGCAAAGCTAAGCCCGTCTTAACAACAAGGAAATTACAGATGAGGCTATAATTTCTAATGAAAACTTTAAATTCTATAGCCACGTATACACTTCGACATTGTCAAAAAGCGATTGTGACTCCTTTCCATTAAATATTCCTCAATATATCCCAAAAATAAACAACAAACAATATATGTTTGTTTATATATGTTTATATATAAACAACAAAAAATATACAGTTTGATGTCTGAGATTCCTTGTGAATCGCCAACTTAATTACATGTCGTATTCCCCTTGCATTTTTTTTTTTTGGTTTTAATTTCATTTGTCTATCTATTTATCTAATTATTTCCTTTTAATTTCGTTTTTTGTCTAGCACTGTAAATTTCTCACAAACCTGTAACACTATTAACTTCTCATTACATACAGAACAAATGTCCTCATGTCCGTTGCTTCCTCATGCCTGGTTGTTTCATTGACATTCAGTTCTACCTTGCTATGTTTATTTGTACATTTGTATATTTGGGTGTACTATTTATGTTCAATTAAAAACAGTTTGATGTCTGAGATTCCCTGTGAACCGCCAACTTAATTACATGTTATATTCCCCTCACAATTTTTTTTTTTTCGTTTTTAATTTTATTTTTCTTTCTATTTATTTAATTATATCCTTTTAATTTTCTTTTTTTGTCTAGCATTAAAAATTTCTCGCAAACCGTTAACACTATTAACTTCTGATTACTTACAGCACGAATGCGCTTATGCCCCCCCACCCCCCACCCCCCCGCTTTTTCCGTACGGTGGCAGACACTGAGATCGAAAGCAAATGGGTGTCATTGAAATGCAGTAACAGGGTGATAACAGCCGTGTTCGAAGTGTGTAGGGGCTTATAGTAGAGCAGAAGCACGTCACGCAATTCACCTGAGTTCGGAGGATCGGGAGTACCAGGGCCCATAGCGGAGAAGCGGAAGAGCGGAGTTATGTGTCTCTTCTCAAAGGCCGGGAAGCTGGGGGGCAGCAGGACCCCTTAGAGCGGCTAATGTGAGCCTTCTCCGGACATAGATCACCCGGACTTATGACTGGAGCTCCCGGACCTCCGGGCACACACATATGTGAATGAGTGGATGAGCTAATGTTGGTTTGGTTGTGGAAACGTTTCGGCCAATGCTATTAGCACAGCTATGATGAGTTCAGGTGTGTCTGTGTGTGTTTGTGTGTTTGTGTGTGTGTGTGTGTGTGTGTGTGTGCGTGTGTTTGTGTGTGTGTGAGAGTTTGTTTTTGTGGGTTGGGGGGGGTTCCCGCGGACACGGAGTACCAGGGCCTGGAGCGGATGAGGTGAGGAGCGGAGGAGAGCAGAAGCCCGGACCGTGATTCGCTTGTGTCCAGCGGTTCGGGAGTTCCAGGGCCCGAAACGGAGGAGCGGAGGAGCGGAGGACGGCAAAACCCCTTTCTGCAATTCGCCTGAGTCCGGCGGATCGGTAATACCTGGTTCCGCAGCGGAGGAGCGGAGGAGTGGAGGAGATGTTTCTCTTCTCAGAGGCGGCGAGGAGGGGGGGAGAGGGACAGGACCCCTTACCCTTACCCCCCCCGGACGTTTGAGTGGAGCTCCCGGACCTCCGGGCACGCACATGCGAATGACTGGATCACAGGGAGTGCCAGGGCCTGGAGCGGATGAGCAGAGGAGAGGCGGAGGGCAGAAGCCCGGCCCTGTTCAAGAGTTCCAGGGTCCAAAGCGGGGGAGCGAAGAAGCGGAGGAGGGGAGGAGAGCAGAAGAGCAAAAAAACTGGCCCGGAATTCACCGAAGTCCCGCGGATCGGGAGTTCCAGGGCCCGGAGCGGAAGAGCGGAGGAGAGGAGGAGCGGAGCAAAGCGGAAGCCCGTCCTAACAACAAGGAAATTACAGATGAGGCTATCATTTCCAATGAAAACTTTAAATTCTATAGCCACCTATACACTTCGACATTGTCAAAAAGCGATTGTGACTCCTTTCCATTAAATATTCCTCAATATATCCCAAAAATAAACAACAAACAATATATGTTTGTTTATATATGTTTATATATAAACAACAAAAAATATACAGTTTGATGTCTGAGATTCCTTGTGAATCGCCAACTTAATTACATGTCGTATTCCCCTTGCATTTTTTTTTTTCGGTTTTAATTTCATTGGTCTATCTATTTA